>NW_015152558.1:32932-45664 GCF_000732505.1 Cyprinodon variegatus
TATACTTTGATGTCATAGATATGACTGCTCCACTGGGATGTATTGGTGTAAGACCCAGCTCCTATCTGAGTGGGAAACATCATGATGCATCTGATGGTCTCCTAACATAGAGGGGTGTCTATGTTGTCTATGGTGTACAGCCCCCGGTGCCATCTCTGGCCCTTGGAATAGTTCTGTGCAGCCTCCAACTGCTTTTCTACTGTTGCGCAATTTGGTTTGTCAGCTTACAGGTTTTAGAAAATTCAAGGGGAAGTTGGTGCTGACAAATCTGACTGCTTTAAATAATAAAACGACATTGGGCATGATTTTGATGAAGGATTAGCATTATAACTTTCTTAAAGGTTCCAAAAGTTCATTTTCACAAATACAACCACTTTAATAACAAATTAAATAGGACCACAAACATCCATGGACCTTTAATCAAAGGCAGATTTGGACTGAACCTTTCTCTTAATATGGCTGAACTGATTTAGAAGGAGAAGGAACTGAATTTGTTGAGATCAGGGGGCATTTGAGGCTTTTCTTTTTAAAAGATTTGGGTAAGTTGGGAAATATTATGGCAGTAATTATTAAATAATGCTGGTATGTATTTTTTTTACTTTTTTTCTTTTGTTGTTTGTTTTTTAAAAAAAATGTAAAGACCAGTTTTTTTATACACAAATTTTTTATAAAAAAAATATTCAGATTTATAATAGAATAACTGAGCATACTTTTACTTAAAAAAGCTGATGATCTGACTAGAGAGAAAAAACGATTTTAATACAGCTGAATTTTTAGGGTGTCTAATAAAGCTACAAAATATTAAATGATTTTATAAACACTCAAGAAAAATATCAGCTTATGGCTCATTGAAGTGAAATATGGCCATTAAATAATGAGCATGAATATTACTGAATGTCTTTAAATACATCATGTTCAGTCCACTGATCTCTATTTACTGGATTGCTAACAGCCTCTTGGTAGTACGGGGTTGAAATGAAATCACCGGCTGCCATATTGGTACTCCCTAGTTAGACTGGTCACAATGTAAATAATACGTGCGATTCAGCATTGAATAATGCTGATGTTCTCATTCTGGGGAGCTTAACATTTTTAAAATAAAGATAAATTCATCACTTTTACACACACTAGGTGTTAGCATAAGTAGATTACTTAACTTATGATAAAAAAATAGGCACAGCACATTAAATAGTCCTTATGAATGTTAGGAATCCAGTTTGTGTGGGTTGTTTTTGTGTTTTCTTTTTCCACCAGGAGATGGTGCCCTGTCCTCGTTTGGGCCTCCTCGCACACCTGCGGCTCATTGAGTCATCACCATAGGAGTAGTTGAGCAGCGGACTGTCACTACTTCAACGGCAGAGTGTTTGCCAGTATTTGTATGCCTTCCTGATTCACAGGATAAGCCTGGTCCTACAACTGAGCGAGGGGAAACCTCAACATGATCCGTTCAAGACCTCTTCAGGAAAACAGTCTGCTCCATTGCTTCTCTGGATCCAATGCTAGTCTGCCTGTTCGCCCTCCAACGACTTATTTCATCTCTGGATAAACCCCCACAAACTGGATCCAAAGGATAACCAAGAGCCCCCTAAACGTAAGTGACTCTCCTGCAAATGACAAGCCTCAGAAATTTTTCCTACGGTCCTTGAACTGATCATTGTGATCTCCCCTTCAGAGTTTTCTGTTCTGGATCACCAGTCTGCTGAGGTCCAACTGAGTTACCCAGCAGTTTATCTCTCAGTCTTTTTTTTGTAAACCACAATAAACCTGTTACTTTTACACTTGGCTTTTTAGTGTGTTTCTGCATGTGGGTCAGATTCTTAAAAGCCCATCATGACAGAACACTCTGGCCAATCCGAAGACCCAGCAGAGGCCATTTAGAGCTCTCAATCTACAACAAAAAGCGCTATATAAGCATGACAACTAACCCTAACCCTGGTAGAATTGGTTAACCAGCAGGTCGAGCTAACCCGACAAGTTTCAGATTTAACCAAAGCTCTTCGTTTTGCTTCTCTCCAGGCTCCCGGCCTGGCCGGCTAGTTTGCCCCGCATCAAGCTACTCAAGCTCCTGCTTTTTCCCCTTTTTCTGAGTGCCAGCTGCCCAGTCCGCCCAGGTTCGATGAGGACCCCAAGAAGTGCTGGGGCTTCCTCATGCAATGTATAATACAGATCAACCATGCTCCCAGTAAGTTTCTTCTGGATACATCTACAGCTTATATGCTCTCTCTGGAAACAGGAGAAATCAATGAGACAGGCAAACAATTTAAATCCATCTGTCATGAACACTTAATGTTCTCTATGAAATAAACACAGCTTCAAAATACAATACAATTTGTCTTTTGTCTCTTTTCAGCAAATACTGTGTTATTATTGTTGTGTAATTAACTAAATCAAAATGACAATATCCACTGTTACCCGGTAAATTTTCTCTTTTCAGCTTAAAATAAAACATAGCTCATGTTACCACTTACATATGGTTCCTAAATGTGTTTCTATTTCCAACTGAAATCATTTTACTCTTTTAAAATGCATAAACTGACAGATTTTTTTTAACTTGTCTTTAGCCACTTTTAAAATAAATGACATTTGTTTTAAACATCAACTTTTGACATTTAACACAATACTAGATATTTTCAAACTTTTAGACTTTACAAAATGCCGTAGGAGCTAAAAATGAAACTGACCGATGTGGTTTCCATAGCAACACGTGATGTCATCAAGCGTGGGAATGCGGCTACTACTACATGGAAGTATCTGCGCTCATATTTATACAACTGCCTTATTAGCGAACATTTAAACATTCAGCGTACATGTTCAATATTACAGCTCGCTTGCTTAACTTAATTTAGTATTCTACCAACCTGGAAACAGGAGAAATCAATGAGACAGGCAAACTCTGCGTTTGTTTCTCAACTTGCTCAGCAGAAAGAGGAAGAGCTGCAAAGCGGAGCAGACTGATGTAAAGCCACCTGGAGCCAGTATAATGGTCACACTGCCCTCTGCTGGCGAACCCCAAATGACTCCTTTTACCCATCTAAAATGTTTTAGTGTAAGGATGGTGAAAACAGGTTGGTTACCCCCGAAAAAATACTTAAACATTAATTATAAAATTATACTGCCTGACCCTTACTGTTAAAAGCCAGGATCCACCAGTAAAGGCGAGGTTGCTGGCAGACCAGAAGATTACTTCAACTTCTCCTCGTCTACTTTTGCCTGCATCACTCCAGATTAATAACAAGTCCCTCTCCCTATCAGCACTACTTGACTCCGGTTGTGAGCGGAATTTATTGGATTCATCTTTTGTACAACAGATGGGTATAGAGACCATACCCCTTCAAGTCCCCCTTTGAGTTTTTGCCCTCAATGGCAGAAATCTGCCTCAAATAACCCATCAGACCCATCTCATTCAACTAACTGTTTCTGGCAATTACACTGAGTATATCTCCTTCAACGTGTTCCCAGCTGCTAACTCTGCCATAATTGTAGGTTTATTAATTGGGCCAACAGACAAATAGACTTTTGGTCTGTTAACTGCCACTCATGCTGTCTCCGTTCTGCAGTTCCTCCAGGTGCTCAATCAGCTAAAGGATGTGAGGCAGACCCTCCTGATCTCTCCTCTGTTCCCGCTGATTATTGTGATTTGGCTCAGGTATATAGCAAGACTAAAGCCTTGTTTCTGCCTCCCCACAGATCTTATGATTGTGCCATAAATCTGCTTCCCAGAGCACCTTTACCCAGCAGCCGCCTGTTTAATATCTCAAAGACTGAAAGAGAAACAATGTAAAAACATATTCAGGAGTCCCTGGCTGCTGGCATCATTCGACCTTGTTCTTCACCCCTAGGGGCAGGCTTCTTTTTTGTGGGTAAGAAGGATGCTTCCCTGAGGCCCTGCATTGACTACAGAGGCCTGAATCAAATTACTGTTAAGAATGAATATCCTTTGCCCCTCTTGTCATCTGCTTCTGAGCCTGTCCAGGGAGCTATGGTGTTCACTAAACTGGATTTAAGAAACACCTATCATCTTCTCCAAATATGGGAGGGGGATGAGTGGAAGACCGCCTTTAAGACTCCTCTGGGACACTTAGAATATTTGTCGATGCCTTTTGGGTTGACTAACGCCCCTGCTTGTTTCCAGGTCATGGCTAATGACGTGTTGAGAGACTATCTCAATATCTTTGTTTTTAAAAAATGTCAGTCTCTAGCAGAGAACCACTCAGAGACCCAGGGGAAAAGTTTAACAGGTTTATTTAATGTTGATTAAACACAGAAGTTGGAGCTGGAACTCAGTGGACTGGTAAACAGGAACCGGAAAGTCTGAAGGGGAGATAACAGTGATCAGTTTAGGAACCGTAGGGAAATTGACTGAGGCTTGAATATAGCTGGAGAGGAACTCACGTTTGAGGGGTCGCTTGTTAATCCTTGAATCCAGTTTGTGGGGGATTTATCCAGAGAAGAGGGAACTCATTGGAGAGCAGACAGGTAGACACAAAATAGACCCAGAGGAGTAAAGCAGCAGACCGTTACTTGGTTTTCTGATAAGAAGTTGAACGGATCATGTTTCCCCTGCCCAGTGTGTACTCCAGGGGGAGAAGGTCCAGGTTATGTAGTTACACGGGAAGGCTTCCTGCTAAAGAGCAAGGACAAAACACAAGATAAGACTCAGAGAAACAAAGCTTAGGTTAGACACTGCTAATCTCAGCTTGGCTAGAGTACCCAAAACTGGCAAATATTCTCGTGTCGAGGTAATGATCCAACGAGCCGCAGGTGTGCAGAGAGGCCCAGCGAGGAACAGGGCACCATCTCGTGGTGGAGAGAGAAAAGCACAAAAACAACCCACACAAAAAACTGGATTCCTAACAGTAGGCGGAAAACATGTTTAACCAGGAGTTGGGCTGTCTAAAAAGCTGTGAGTAGTTTTCTCAAAGAGACAAGGTGGCAGGCCTTAGAAAAACGGTCGATTATGGTTAGGATGGTTGTCATACCTTTGGAGGAGGGTAGCCCAGTAATGAAGTCGATTGCAATATGAGACCAGGGTTGTTTGGGAATGGGCAATGCCTGTAGTAGTCCAGCTGGAGGCTGATGAGAGGACTTGTTCCAAGCACAGGTCACGCAGGCTAAGACAAGCTCTTTTACATCCTTCTGCAGGGATGGCCACCAGACACATCGATAGATAAGAGCCACAGTTCGACTGATGCCTGGATGAGCAGAAAATTTAGAAGTATAAAGCCAGTTAATAACTCGAGCATGAATAGCAGTGGGACAAAAATCCTGTTGGGAGGACCAGTTCCTGGATCAGGCTCAGACTGCTGAGTCTGGATGTGAAAAAAATTTAATTGACTCTTCCTTTGTTCAGCAGATAGGTATTGACATAATACCTCTTCATAACCCTCTTCAAGTTTTTGCTCTGGATCGCGGAAACCTGCCCCAGGTAACCCACTAGACACGCCCCATTCAGCTGACTGTTTCTGGAAATCATACAGGACACATCTCCTTCTACGTTTTTCCCACTGCTAACTCTGCTTCAATTTTAGGGTTTGAGTGGCTCCATCTTCATAACCCCACCATTAATTGGACAAACAGACATATTGACTCTTGGTCTGTAAACTGTCACTCTAGTTTGTCCCTGGCTGCAGGTATTAGTTGTCCTTCTTCATCACCTCTTGGAGTTGGATTTTTTTTTTTTTGGAAAAAAGAATGGATCGCTTAGACCCTGTATTGACTACAGAGGCTTAAACCAAATTACAGTCAAGAACAAATATCCTTTGCCCCTCCTGTCATCAGCTTTTGAGCCTCTTCAAGGAGCTACTGTCTTCACCAAACTTGATCTCAGAAATGCCTATCATCTTCTTCGTATAAGGGAGGGAGACGAATGGAAAATCGCCCTCAAAACTCCCATAGGTCATTTTGAGTACCTGGTGATGGCTTTTGGATTAACTAACGCACCTGCTTGTTTCAAGTCCTCGGTTAACGATGTCCTGAGAGATTTTTTGAACATCTTTGTTTTTGTTTACATTGATGATATTCTCATTTTTCTAAGAACCTGTCAGAGAACATGATCCATGTCCGCCAAGTTATACAGCACCTCCTAGTGTACAAGCTATTTGTCAAGGCTGAGAAATATGAGTTCCATAGGCCTTCAGTCTCCTTCCTGGGCTTCATCCTAGAGGGCGGCCAGGTAAGACCCACTGAGGAGAAAATTAAAGCGGTCCACGATTGGCCCACACCCGAGAACTGAAAACAGCTTCAAAGATTTCTGGGATTTGCAAATTTCTATCGATTCATTCAAAACTACAGCCAAACTGCTCTACCCCTCACTTCTCTCACTTTCACTAAGGTCACTTTCGTTTGGTCCCCTGAGGCTGAGGCAGCCTTTGTGTGTCTTAAGCACCTTTTTGCTAATGCTCCTGTTCTCATTCAGCTGAATATCACCAAGCAGTTTGTGGTGGAGGTTGACGCCTCTAAACCAGGTGTTGGAGCCGTCCTATCCCCGATTTCAGACGCTGATAACAAGTTACACCCATGTACTTTCTTCTCTCGCATACTTACCCCAGCAGAGAGAAACTATGACGTTGGAGACCGAGAGCTTTTAGCCATTAAGCTAGCTCTTGAGGAGCAGAGACACTGGTTGGAAGGAGCTGCACACCCCGTTCTGGTATGGACAGACCATAAGAATCTGTCATACATTCAGTCCGCCAAGAGACTTAACCCACGCCAATCTTGTTGGTCTCTGTTTTTCTCCCGGTTTACCCTCTCCATTTCATTTCGCCCTGGCTCTCGAAACGTAAAACCGGATGCTCTCTCTAGGCAGTTTTCCCCAAAGGAGTAGTCTGCTGCTCCCAATCTGCCTCCCAGCTGCTCAGTAGCTGCAGTCACTTGGGAGATTGAGGACCTTGTCAAGCAGGCCCAACAGTCTGGTACCGGAGCCCCCAGTTTTTGCACCTTTATCCATTCGTGCTCGAGTAATTAGCTGGCTCCACACTTCCAAGTTCTCTGCCCATCCAGCTATCAGTTGAACTGTGGCCCTCATTAGTCGACGTTTTTGGTGCCCCTCTTTGCTGAAGGACGTTCAGGAGTTTGTTTTGGCCTGCCCGACCTGCACTCGGAACAAGTCTTCTCATCAGCCCCCTACCGGATTGCCTCAACCCTTGCCCATTCCCAAGAGATCCTGGTCCCACATTGCTATAGACTTCATCACTGGAATTCCCACCTCTACAGGTATGACCACCATTCTCACCATTATTGACTGTTTTTCTAAGGCCTGCCATTTAGTTTTACTGAGGAAGCTCCTTAAAGCTTTTCAAGCAGCGCAACTCCTGGTCAAGAACGCCTTCATGGAATTCCTCAAGATATACTCTCTGATCGAGGCCCTCAATTCATCTCACAGGTATGAAAAGGTTTTTGTTCGGCCTTTGGCACCAAGGTCTCACTCAATTCTGGCTATCATCCCCAGTCTAATGGTCAAGTTGAACGTATGAATCAGGAGTTGGAGGCCAGCCTCAGATGTCTTTCCGCTTCCAACCCCACTAAGTGATGCCAGTATCTCCCATGGGTTGAGTACGCCCACAAAGCCCATGTTTCTGCTGCCACAGGACTCTCCCCTTTCAAGGCCTCTATTGGCTATCAGCCTCCCCTTTTCCCTGCTGAGGAGGCTGCCATTGCAGTGCCATCCATTCAGCATCACATCCGCCATTGCAGAGCTATCTGGAACCGAGCCATGAAAGCCCTTAGTAGATCTGCTGAACAGAACCATACGAGGGCCGACCACAAGAGGAGGGTCACCCCTACGTTCTCCCCGGGCCAGAAGGTCTGGCTCTCTATCCGGGACATCCCTCTCAAAGCTATGTCCAAGAAGATGTCTCCACGCTTCATTGGTACTTATGAGGTGGAGAGGACCATTGGAGCATCTTGGATGAATCTTGTGGTCTGAATCAGAAACCTGAGAGAGTACGGCTCCAACTCAAGAATTGGAAGCGTCCACTTCTAGAATTAACTGTTTGGTGAGGTCAGGTTGAATGAGTACAGATTCTGTGCTCTGAAAGGTGGTTAGAAAAAATCAGCATGTCATCAATATAGACAAAAACGAAAACATTAAAGATGTCTCTCAGGACGTCTGGATTCAAACTGGATTCCTAACACTTCAGCTACTGGTTTGTCCCCTTTTGAGGTCTCGTTGGTGCGCCTCAGGTGTGTCGAAGGCTCAGCTCAGGAGGATCCATGGCGGACTCTGCTGGAGGAAGATGGAACTTCTCCAGCTCCCAACAGTTGGGGTATCAGCCTCCCCTGTTCCTGGCAGAGGAGAAAGACATTGCTGTTTAGTCTGTCCAGCACCATATTCGCTGCAGCAAGGCAGTCTGGGACACGGCTTCAGCGTCTCTCAGTGTTAGGATTCCAGTTTGTGTGGGTTGTTTTTATGTTTTCTTTTCTCCACCACTAGATGGTGCCCTGTCCTCTCCTTGCACACCTGCGGTTTGTTGGGTCATTACCAGAGGACTATTTGAGCACCGGGCTGTCACTACCTCGACGCCAGAGTGTTTGCCAGTATTGGGTACTCTAGCCAAACTGAGATTAGCACAGTCTAACCTTAGCCTTGTTTCTCTGAGTCTAAGCTTGCATAGTCTTTTGTTCTTCGGCAGGAACCTTCCTGAACCACTGGATAAGCCTGGACCTTCTACCCCCCTAGAAGGATAAACTGAGTCGAACTGAGCAAGGCGAAACCTCCACAAGATCCGTTCAAGTCCACTTCTGGAAAACCAGGTGACAGTGCGCTCCTTTACTCCTCTGGGTCTGCCTGTCCACTCTCCAGCAAGTTCCTTCCTCTCTGGATTAAACCTCCCAAACTGGATCTAAGGTGTTAGGTTTATTATTTATACATCATGTGTATTGTTATTTTGTTAGTCAGATTAGACAGAGTAGAAGGCCTTCCTTCACATTTAGGATGTCACGGTGTGTACGGAGGTCATCTAATCAAGACAGCCTTCGTGTCTTTAAGAGTACACAGGATATGGGCACATCTTGGAGCCGGTCTGATAGAGGATGGCTATCTGTAACCCTGAGGCATAGAAGCAAGCTGTATACGGCTCAGGGCATTGTTGCCGTGTCAGTTTCTGATACGGACAGCTAAGCATCCACCTGATGCAACACATTTTCTACTGAAATGTGACGTATAGATAAACTTGTTCTGCCTCGTCTGACCAGAACCTGCACAACCGGTTCCTCCTCATGTCGTCACTGAATGTTTCTCTAAAAACAGGATCAGACTGAAGTAAAGGTCAGGATTTGATGATCACCTGGCTGACAGTAGCAGGATAACAGGAAGATCCCCCTGTCTAGATAATATTTCTAGATTGTTCCTGCTTTGTTCCCTTTTCTTGGTTCCCTCCTTCCTGTTTCCTCTTCATCATGGTAATGTCACCATCTGCACTATCAGGAGTCTCTGTGTTCCTGGGCTGCATTAGATCTGCTGCTGTTTTCTATGTGTTGTTAGTGATTATTTTCTGTGTTCCAGGATTTATCCAGTACCTTCCCTCAGTGTCTCAGCTCCCTGCTCTACCCAGCTCTCTCATTTCCTCAATAACTCACCTGTCATTTCAGTTTCCAGGTTGTCCAGCTTACATCATTCTCTGTGTTCTCAGTCAGATCCTAACTCTATTAAATCCTGTTTCCATGTTTTTCTATTTTCCATCTTCTTCCTAGCTTCTGTAGTTTTCTATTGTCCTCTTTCCTGTCTCCCTCCCTCCACCTTTTTAATTTGGGTTCTTCACTACAGCATTTTATAACCTAACATGTATTTTCAGCACCAAATGCTCACTGGCTGCATTCCTGATACTGTGGCTGAGTCTTTATCAGCTCTTCAACTTCAACCATTTTGTTTGCCAGAGATCTCATGTTCCCCAGTATGATTGATGGAGGAGATGGTTGAACTTCCTACTTCTCTCTTTCCACTTCAGTCCTGCTCTGCATCCACAGTGTCTCCTGTTTATCTCGTCTCTACAGAAGATTGAATACAAACAGTCAGGTTTACTGAGAATAGAATCAGCTTCCTGCTCTACAGGACAGATCAGATAGCAGCTAACTGGGAACACTGGGACTAAACCACATGTTACCCGAGTCTCTGTTTTCCTCTCAGAATGACTTCATGTCTACAGAGACCATCAGTTATAGTTATGAACACAGAGGAAAACAGACCAGAGTCTCCATCCTCCAGCTGCCCCAAAGATCTTCATATAGACTTCAGTAATGATCCTGGAGCAGCAGATCCAGGGTGAGTCATCTGTTACTAGCTGCTATAATCATGATTAAAAATAATCAACCTCTGATAGATGGAAAGTAAGTTAGACTGAACTTTAAGCTGAGAAGTTCAGCTGCAGAAAAGAAGCTTCAGGATGTCCAACCAGCTCCAGAAAGGTTCTGTGATGAGAGGGAAGTTGCTGCATCATGCTGCCTCCAGTGCAGAGCTTTGTGTCATTTCTAAGAAGAGATGAGTTCATTTTCCTCCTTTTCTCACTGTGTTGGTAGAGAACAAATGAAATAAACTAAACTAGTTTTGTTTTAAATTATAATCTCAGACACGATGATATAAACTTAACTGAACCTCAGTCCTTGATGAGCAGCTGAATATTTTAGAGCTCTGATATTTACAGCATTAAAGCTGCAAATAGCATTAAAATGAAACTAGAACTAGAACCATAATCAACATGTAAATGAAAAACCTCCTAAAGGGGCAATAGATGGAGAATGTCCTGCTTCCCAGAATCTGATCCATCATCTGCAGTGTTTTCCAGCCTCCTGTCTTCATCCATGTCTCTATCAGGGTTTTTCTATAACCTAACTGGGCTCCAGATGGACAAATTGTATTGTCTGTTTTCCTGCTTTGTTGCAGCTGTTACATCAGGTCTTTATCAATATAGATTCAAATCAATATAGATCATATTATATGATCCAGTTTCATAGAAGTAATCATTAAATTGAGCAAAAGACCAGGAACTCCTTAAAATACAATTTAAATTTAACTCCTTAAATTTAGTATTTTACGGGATCTAATAACAAAAATAAATAAATTCATATAAGTCAAAACAATAAAGACTAAAGGAAATTACTGAACAACAGCTAAGAGAAAAACAGAAGGAAATCTAAAATGTAACCACGAATATTATCCATAAAGTCAGAACTCCTCCCTGTGAGTCAAAAGTGAAAGCTCTTGTTCTGTTGTCATGGTTACTGTCCCTCCCCTTAACTCCTCTTACCTGCCCAGCCTCCATCTCAGGTGAAGTTCGGACTGCAGATAAACTGGTTCTACTGGTTCTCCTTCTCTGCCTCCATCTCAGGTGAAGTTCTGACTGCAGGTAAACTGGTTCTACTGGTTCTCCTTCTCTGCCTCCATCTCAGGTGAAGTTCTGACTGCAGGTAAACTGGTTCTACTGGTTCTCCTTTTCTGCCTCCATCTCAGGTGAAGTTCTGACTGCAGGTAAACTGGTTCTACTGGTTCTCCTTTTCTGCCTCCATCTCAGTCTGTTTTCTCCAGACCTTCGTCTGTTCTCTGCTTTGCCTAAAGACACCGTAAGTTTAAGTATTTAACTTTGTTTCATAGTAAAAGTTGAAGTTTAATCGTTTAACAGTCTGTTTCTGCTTTCTGTGGCTTTTTAAAAAAACTTTCTGATTTTATTCCAGACCAAAGTTTTAATTTTACTGTAAATGAAGGAAAATCTCCAGGATTACTAGATTATTTTCTGAAACAGTCAACATGAGGAGCAGATGATGTTTGTTCTTCACTTTAAAAATTGATTCTTTTTCAGGTCTTTGGATCAAACTTTCATTTTCTCCTTTAATGTTAACTGACAAGCAGAGCAGCTGCTTCCTGTCGAGCCTTTCATAATAAAATCATCAATATTATTAAATATTAATTTTATAAAAACATACATTGTTTTTGAAGCTTTAATAGAGCATAAAATCCATCTGTTTAGTTTGATGGTTTAGAAACACATTAGGGCCAGATGTTCAAAGTTTCTAATGCACAAAGAAGTATTTTTTACGGCACTAGTAGCTTGTTTTTTGTACATTAGGCTGACAGGAAAGGGGTTAGGAGAGAGGGGGGCAGGCATGTGGCAAAAAACCACAGGCCGGATTCAAGGCCCCTTCAAGGACTAAGGCCTCCGTGGGTCGTTGCAGGTCGTTGGCCCTAACACTGCACGACCATAGCACGCCCATAATGCAGGAAGAAGTTTGACTGAATAATATTTAATATCTTAGAGTGTTGGAGTCTGAAATTCATTCACTTTAATTCCAAACTATAATGATTTAATTCATTTAAAAATGGTTTAATTTCTGACAAATTTCCTCAGTCCTTCGTTTTAGTTTTTACTGTTAGATATACTTTAGTATCACATCTATATTTCTGTAATATATGGTAAACAGCTACTGTATCCTACAGGTGGGAATCAGTGAATGTTAATGTAGCTTCATCCTGTGTTCTTGGCTGCAGCTGCAGGTGTGTGAGCTAATGTGAAGTGAGCAGCATGGATCAGTGTGAGGACAGAGAGGACAGAGTCCCTCCCTCTAAAACCACTCTGTGTGGAGAACATGAGGACCAGAGCAAAGCTCAGAGGTCAGATCACCATCTCTAATTGTCCAGGACTCTTCTTCATGTCAGAGCTCAGCAAGAACATCACCAAACCATCTTTATCCACAGGAAACTAACAGAACCAGAACCTGGACCAGAACCAGAACCTGGACCAGAAC
>NW_015152558.1:46009-47572 GCF_000732505.1 Cyprinodon variegatus
CCAAACATCATCCCTTATTAATTATCATCAGAGCTAATTAATAATCCATAATTACGGTTTACAGAGAAACCAGGAATATTTGGATCCACTTCAAACTAGAGCCACTGTGGGACACTTTAGAGTTCTGGGCTTCACTGTTTAAATTTAAATACATTATTAGACTAAGACTGAATTCAGGGTTTTTCCTTCAGGATCCAACAGAACCTCAAACCAGAACCCAGCTGTGTTTCCTTAAAGAGTGACTGGTCAAAGGGACTCCATATTGATTTTAAATCAGACCAACCTTCAGCTGCAAAGAGGTGAGCTCTGTCTAAAGGTTTTAACTGTTTTTAAACTGAAATGACTCATTTTGAAATGTTCTGATCCACATTTTTCATCGTTTTAATGAAACAGTTTGTTTTTTCTGGATGTTTTTCCACTAATTCAGTCTCCAGTGAGTTCAGGGTAAACAGTGTTGGAGGTATTTCTAAGTGTCTGTAGTTCACCTGTTGGTCCAGCAGGGGTCAGGCTGATTTCAGCTGAAGCCAGAATTCAGATTAATGATTTTATAGAAATGATCAATGAACGAATGAGCTGTCCCCAGTTCAGACTCTAGAGGCTTGTTTTGTCCCTGATTTTGGGCTTTTGATAGTTTTCTGAATCCGTTTTAATTCATATGTCGAATCAAACGACTTTTAAATTAAAGAGCTACACTTTTTATCTGATTGTATTTAATTCAAAGATTGAAGTGTGACACTTAAAACAAATAGAGATTGAAATATTGAGGGACAGTTTTACTGGTGGTGAATATAGTAAAAACAAAATCCTCCTGTAGAAATACCTAAACATTTTTTTTCTTCAAAAATCTTATCTAAGATTTAAGCTGGGATTTTCTTCTATATACATGAAAACAGTTTTTAATCTAGGAATGTCTTGCTGCAGTTTTTTTCTTACTGAAGTCCTACATTTTCTCTTTCCATGATTCCTCCTGTTAGCTTTCTGCAGATGTTGGACCATGCTTATAATGAAACAAACAGATGCATCTGAGAATGTAAACCTTTAACTTTCAATGGACTTTGCTCTGTCTGATGCACCTTAACTTCATCAATATTTTCATGAACTGATCAGTTAAGGTTTAATAACTGTGTGTCCATCTTCCTGTCACTCATTGAAACAGAGCAGCTGCAGCCTCTGATCACAGACTAGGATCAGATTTACTGATCCTTCAGTAGAGTTAGATTTAGGGATGGGAAACGTTGGTAAGAAGACATTTCTCTAAGAAACTACAGCAGGAGCTGGGGCTCCGCAGCTTAATGAAACAGTAATATCGTACTCGTACTCGTCGTCTCCCGCTTTATCCGGAGCCGGGTCGCGGGGGCAGCAGACTAAGCAGAGACTCCCAGACTTCCCTCTCCGCAGACACCTCCTCCAGCTCTGTTGGGGGAAGCCCTAGGCGCTCCCAGGCCAGCCGAGAGACATAGTCTCTCCAGCGTGTCCTGGGTCTTCCCCTGGGCCTCCTCCCGGTGGGACACGCCTGGAACACCTCCTGTGGGAGGCGTCCAGGGGGCATCCGAAGAAGATGTC
>NW_015152558.1:49474-50072 GCF_000732505.1 Cyprinodon variegatus
ACACCCACTAAAAACAGTGTTAGTGAAGCACTGCTTTCCCTCGCGGGACCCGGCCGGGCCCAGCCCGAAGGAGCGACGCGAGGCCATCCCCCAGTGGGCCCACCACCTGCAGGGGGAACCATGAGGGACCGGTGCAAAGTGGATTGGGCAGCAGTCAGAGGCGGAGACCTCGGCGACCTGATCCGCGGGCGCTTAAACTGAAACAGTAATATTTCAGAGACATTTTAAAGAAAAAAAAAGATAGTTATTGATTTAACTGTTTTTAATCATATTTGGTTTATTTTGACATTATTAATTAAATTATTTTATGAAATGTTAAACCTATTATATTAAAATGATTTACACAATTTTCACTTCTGTATAATGCTGAGCATCAGAAACCCAAACTCTAATCAGGTAGGAGCTTCTTTGCTATTGAAAGTTGTCCCTGAGAGAAGCTAAAAGACATATAGCTTTTGGATCAGGACACCACAGGGACCTTGGTCTTTGCCTGTTTGTTGTTCTACAGAATGTGAGTTAATGCTTCCTGGTTCCTCCACAGAGGGAACCAGCAGAACTCAGAGGTTCCCAGTGCTCCATCTGCCCAGCAGCATCAAAC
>NW_015152559.1:0-5574 GCF_000732505.1 Cyprinodon variegatus
GCCAATTTTATATATGTACATATATGTGCTATTTCATATATGCACATATATGTACATATATTTACATATAATATAGGAAAACGGCCAATTTTATATATGTACATATATGTGCTATTTCATATATGCACATATATGTACATATATGTACATATAATATAGGAAAACGGCCAATTTTATATATGTACATATATGTGCTATTTCATATATGCACATATATGTACATATATGTACATATAATATAGGAAAACGGCCAATTTTATATATGTCACATATATTTAAAACCTATATCAAAACCTATATTAAAACATATATGTTTATATAGGTTCTTTCCATGTGGGTATAAATCTAACTTTTAATGATTTATTAAGTAAATAGTGCATTTGAATATTAAATGGGACATCTAAAAGTATATCGAGAGGTTTCCTGTAAATTTATTTACTTTTTTAGTCACATATTCATTTTTGTACCTTTAAACACTTCAGTGTGGACATGCTTTATTTATTTTGAGTACTGTTTAAGTTGCACCTTTAACAGTAAACAAGACTGTCTACCCCTGAGACACTTCATATCCCACCTGCATGGTATGATGCGCATGTGTGGTGCGCTCTAGTTGTGTGTGTGAGTGTGTGTCTCCAACAAACAACACAGTTTCTATTATTCAGTAGAAGGCATCATATGAGTTTTAATCATCATCTTTATTGTAAAAACAAAAAATGTTTTGGTTTTTGAACTAAAATGAAAATTGTTCTGAAGAGCATTGCCTATTGTAATCCCTGAATATATGCATAGAAAAATATCTCTGTGGCAGACTGAGTGTTATTTCAATTAAATTAAATTCAAAAATACTTTATTAATCAAAAAAGGCAAATTAAATAATACTAACTTAATAGGACACAAATTATTTAAAATTTTTAAAATAGATTTAAGATTTAGCCTTTGTAAGTTTGAGTGTTTTTTTTTTTTTTTTTTTACATTCATCCATTTAATCTATTATAAGTACATTTTAATTGGCTGAAAATGAAACTATTTAATAAAAAAAAAAAAAAAAATGCTTATTCAAGATTTTGTAATAACATCAAGTCCTATTTATAATTTCAACTGAAATCATTTAATTTGGAAGAGGTCTTTTTTCTTCTTGAATTCATAAAGAAAGTTAATTCTATGATTAAACAAACAAACAAAAAAAAACAACAAAAAAAATATTTTCTTACACCTTGCTAACATTTCTTCAAGTGTCAAAAAAATCAGCTAAAGAGAGAAGAATGGATTTGAGGATAAATGAAATCCCTCCTAGTGGCTAAACCACAGCAGAAAAAAGTAGTGGCACCAACAAGAGCAGCAGGGCGGGGCTTGCACTACTGGCACCATTGCAATAGTTACCCTGGCAGCAGATATAATTTCCATAGGACTTTTTCAGCTGTTTTACAACTGAGCTCGATTGATAACGATTTAAGCAGAATATGTCGGAGATACAACCCCCATGTATCTTGGTTTGTCCACCCTCAGTCCCTGCGAAAATGAAAATAAATATATCATGAATGTTACTTACTTGGAGCTGTTTTTAAGATTCTTCGAATGATAATTAGGATGCACAAACATTTTGCCTCTTACATGTTTCGTTGAAGCAGAAGTTTTCATTTCCTTTACAATAAAGTGTTTTATTGCAACTTTCCCCATCACAGAAGTAGCACTTTTTGCCATTGTTAGAGTTGTTGATTTCTAAGATTCAAAGATAGTTTATCTTTATGTTCATTTGACATCTACTTCATTCTTTTACGGAAATATACTCAAAAAACCTAGCAAAATGAGAATGTTTAATATCATTCGTCACATAGCTCCTTAAAATGTACTACATTTGAAGAATTTGAAGGTGAGCTATATGTATTTACAGCACTGCAAAAAAAAAAAAGAAGAAAGCAATCGACAGATAATACCCTACCAGGATATTTTTTGTTGCAGAGGTCTGTATTGCAGCATGTGACCTTTACTGATTGCCTCAAAATTCCATTGTTGATGGAATACTCTCCAAGTTGCTCAGCACAAAGCTCAGGATCACCGCAAGTTTTGGTCTTTTGTTCTTCAACCGTACCACCTATGGACAATAAACATTGTAAGGCAATGCCAAATAGAAGACAAATCAATCTAGAAACTAAACAGACACATACCTGAACTGTATCTTATTGTCATTGCTAAACACTGAGCAAATGGTTCGGAACATGTAACTATTTCCTCAGTGCAAGTCCCAGATTCAGCACACTGATGACAGTCCAAAGTATCAGCTGATTAAAACAAATTACAAAAGTTTACATTTGAAATAAGAAGGACATAAACAGTGCTACTGCTTTATATATTCATGTTAAGGTGCAATCTAACAAAGTCTCTCACTTCAGCACAAGATTTAGTGTAAAACGTAAAGCCAAAGCTTAGCAACAAAGATATAATATAGGTGAGCAAGGAAAAGCAAATCCTAGTCAAAACACACTAAGTAATGAAAAATCTGAATATTAAATCCTCAAAATATCAAGAACTTGCCTTTTGGGAGAAACACCACCCCAAGGACCAATGTGAAGAGAAACATTTTGCTGCTGGTACAAAAGTTAATTCTACTATGTTCAGTAAAGAATACACTTATATATACATATATGTAAATAAAACCTTAATTTGGGAGGAGCTTGCCTCTCAGTTTTAGAGCACTCCTCTCGTCCTCCTACTTAAGTGACATAGCACAGAGCAGGTCATTGTAATTCTTTATAGATTTGAAGATTCTTGCTTTTAATGTATATATATTCTTTATTTTTTAAAGTATATTTTAAAAAGCCCGATTTACATCAACTACTGATCAGTATCCCTGTCTATAGCAGCTCCTAGGACTATGCCCTGCTATACTCAGCAGCCCTGCTCCACTACACGTTGCGAGAACAGATATCCCTGCAGAAATAAGGAGAAAATAGGGAGGCTGCAGGGGTGGGATGACGAAGAAAAGATACTGTTGCTTTTCCAACTGTTACAAAATACCATAAAATTGTGCTTTATTTACATAGATCTGTCAAAAATATATTTTCACAATTATTTTTTTAATTCATATAGTTAGAATAACTCATCAGCTTTTACAATCAAAAGGGTACATTTCTTTTCATATTGTTGAGTCTCATGTGCAAGTCATGTGTTTTACCACTGCCCCACCCCAATTTACTGAAACACTAAAAATTTGTTACCTTATCCTAACCATATTTTGCAATAAAAAACACTTTATGTGTAATCTTTAAAATCTCCATCACACAACACAATAAAGTTTTATAGTGGCTGCCGTGATATATTGTAACTCAGGCTGTGTTGTATAGCTAAGGTTGGTAATGCTGGAGATCTAGCAAGATTTGAAAGCAGATGCCTTATGCCCCATTCCCCTGTAACTAAACTATATTATTATCATGTCTTTCAAGGGTAGAATACTCGATTCAGTATGCTACCCATGCATCTCATTGTTTTTCATTTCTTTTTGGACTAAATGGCAGGGATTAATCAGAGTTTTTAGAGGCTTTCTTCCTCGTCATCTTCTTTTTTTTTGTTAGTTTCTCTCAGGATGGAAACATTTTATGTATTTTATTAATTTATATATTGCTTAAATTGTGATATAAACTAAAACAATTAATTGACTGAAATTGACTGAAGGAAAATGATTTTGGTCTTCCTCTAAATTGCCAGATTTTTTATATTTAAAGAGCCAAAAGTAGCACGACTGTTTAATCATGCTTGTTAGGAATCCAGTTTGTGTGGATTGTTTTTGTGTTTTTCTCTCTCCACGACCAGGTGGTGCCCTGTTCCTTGTTGGGCCTCCCTGCACACCTGCGACTTGTTGGATCATTACCGGAGGAGTATTTGAGCAGCGGGCTGTCACTACCTCGACGCCTGAGTGTTTGCCAGTTTTGGGTACTCTAGCCAAGCTGAGATTAGCTGAGTCCAACAGAAGCTTTGTATCTCTGAATCTAATCTTGTTTTTGTCTTTGCTCTTTGGAAGGAAGCCTTTCCTGTGTAACTGCATACCTGGATCTTCTCTCTCTGGAAGGATTACTGAGTTCGCACTGAGCAGGGGTAAACCTCCACATGATCCGTTCAAGTCCTCATCGGAAAACCAAGAGACAGTCCGCTCCTTTACTACTCTGGGTCCAACGTATGTCTACCTGTCCACACTCCAACGAGTTCCCTCTCCTCTGGATTAACCCCCACAAACTGGATTCAAGGATTAACAAGAGCCCCCTCAAACGTGAGTCCCTCTCCAGTAATATTCAAGCCACAGTCAAATTTCCTACGGTCCCTGAACTGATCACTGTGATCTCCCCTTCAGACTTTCCAGTTCCAGTTCACCAGGCCACGGAGTTCCAGATCCAACTTCTGTTATTCATCTACATTTAAAAAACCTGTTAAACTTTTTCTCTTGGTCTCTGAGTGGTTCTCTGCATGTCGGTCAGAAGGCTTTAACCTATCATGTCATGAAAATGTTGTATTTCGCTGGCCTTAACTTTATCCCACATTTTCTCTGTTTTTGTAGGACCTGTCTTACATGTTGGATTTGTTGTTCAAATGTGGGACTAAATACCAAAACATCATCCAGGTATGGTACACACACTTCATCCCTGAGCTTCCCAAGTATCCTTCCATGTAGCGCTGAAAAGCAGCTGGAGAGTTTGTGAGCCCAAATGGGAATCTAACCCATTTGTACAGTCCCACAGGTGTTATAAAGGCTTTACATGGCCTGTTTTTCTCACTTATGCAGCCTTGGTGGTAGCCCTTCCCCTGGTCCAACACTGTGAACAAGGAATTGCCTCCTAGGTTTTACAAGATCTCCTGTATTCTAGGGATTGGATGACAGTCGGGGATCATTTTTAAGTTCAGCTGTTTGCAGTCTATGCACAAAGGAAGACTTCTTGGTAGAGATGTCAAGGAATTGAGTTGTATGTTTTCTGGACTGGTACATTGTCTTTAAGCTGAATCTCCATTTCTAGATCTTTGATCATTCCTGTGTACCGGTCATCTTTGGCAAAGATGTCAAAGCTGACATCTTATCTGAGCATCTGAATCTCTGACAGATTCAGTCCTACAGGTGGAAGTCATTGCTTGGTTTGTGCTGCCTGGTTGGTGGCACCACCGGCCAATGTCAGCGGTTTCTGACCCTCCACCTGCTTGGTTTCTAGTGGAGAGACTGAATCAACATTAAACAACCAGCCAAGTGTTGTTCGGCCACACAGAGTAATATCATGGTCAGTTAAATTTTCTACTGTCACTGCCATCTTTCTCTTGGCGTGGTATCCGAATCAGCTGCTCTCTGACAACTAGTCCTTGTGGGCATGGTATCTTCTGATTCAGCTCCAAGACCAATTGCGAGCCACACACGGTTTATTTTTTTATGGTGACCGCTTCAACCTCTATCATTTTCCTTCTGGGGATGATTATTCCTTGCCTACAGAGTCTGGGATAGAACGGAGAGTTTTCCAGGCTTTGTTTCTGTAAGACTGACAGGACAGCTCTTGCAATTTTGTGTCTCACATCTAATGCAGAATGGAGCTTCTGGACCATAAG
>NW_015152559.1:6954-8734 GCF_000732505.1 Cyprinodon variegatus
CGTTTCTCTCTTCTTATCAGGGAGGGCGGTGCCCCAGTGCCCCCTATGGGCCGGCCGCCACTGGCGTGATCATCCTTTCTCAGGGCCAGTTCTTCAATAACATTGGCATTCAAGGCTACCAGACAGGGACCATTAATGGTTTGTCTATTGTCTGGGATATTAGATATCATCCTTCATATGGAATTTATTTTCCATTTGCAGTAGAGAGAGCCAGTGTTCCCTCTCCAAATAGTTTCTTCACTGGCCTCCAAATAGTTTGAACAGAGTCCATAATCAACTGCGATGGGGAGATCATTGGTTATTTTATTAAGTGCTTTTTCAGTAATATGAAATGGGCGGTAACCAGACTGGAACTCTTTATACAGGTTATTATGGGCTAGGTGAGAGTGGAGTTGGGTTGTTTTTTTTCAAAGATTTTGAATGTTAAGGGTAGATAAGAGATAGGATGGAAGTTGTTGAAGTTAGTGTGAAGTGTTTAGTGCCAGTTTAAATTTTTTTTTTTCAAAATTAGGATAAATTCAGTAATTTTAAAGGATTTAGGGACAGTTCCAGTGGTAAACGATGAATGGATAATAGCAAAAATGAGGGGGACCAGAAAGGGGAAGCAGGCTTTAAAAAATTGTGTGGGTAGGGGATCCAGTTGACAAGTGAATGACTTGGGTTTTTAGATGAGTTCACTGATTTCTGAGAGAGTGGGGAGCTGGAAGTTGGAAAATGGGTGTTTGAATGGGTGAGAGTCCGCTGAGATACTGAGGTGAGGTATTGATCCAAGGTGCTGGTGGATGTTTGTCGATTTTTAAAATGAAGAAGGACATCATGGAGTTGCACAAGGAGGTTGTGCAAAAAATGAGGGGGGAGAGTGTCCTGGTATTTAGTAATTTTAAGTAGGAAAAAAATTGACTGGCTCCCTCCACTGAGCCAAAATAGGAACTGGGCACGCTCAGTGGATAAGAGGCATGACATTATCAGGAAACACTTAGACAACATTAAAAACCCTCTTTCACCACTGGCCTCTGAGAATGAGGCAGACTGATATTATCCTTGTGGATATTGAAATCAACCAGCAGTTTTATTATTCGGGGAGAGAGGAAAGATTGGTGATGAAAGCAACAAGTCATTTAAAAAGTCGCTATTCGGTAGCAATGATGGTTGGAGTGGGAACAGACAACTCAAAGACAGCGGATTCAAATGAGTTAGAGATGGGCAAAGACACCAGCGGGCATTTCTGCTTCTAGCAATTAATTATTGAAAGACCTCCTCCCCAACCGGAGCCATGGGCTTGACAGATGTGAACAAACCCACTGGGAGTGGATTTGTTCAGCTGGGAGAAGTCATTGGGCTGTTGTCTGGTCTCAGACAAATAAAGTCTAGCTTACAGTCGATGATGAGGTCCTGTATGAGATGTACCTTGCTTGTTAGAGAGCAGATGTTTAGCAGACTGAAGTTGAAAGAAGTGTTGTCACAGATGGTGGTGGTGCTAGCTGACCGAGATAGGCAGGGCTATCCAAGTTCACTTGTGCAGTTCAGACCCTGACCCAACCTGAAAAAAAAAAACCCAGACACACATTCACACATAACACTCGCATCCAATAATCCCAGGACCAAGGACCCGGCAGCACCAGTGGTCGGTCGGTCTCCAATAAGTGAACCTAAAATCCTGATCAGGGGGAGGGGAGCAGTGACAACGCCACACTATTCAATTCAATTCAATTCAGTTTATTTATATAGCGCCAAATTCACAACACATGTCATCTCAAGGCACTTTACAGTTCAACCAGAT
>NW_015152559.1:12199-17769 GCF_000732505.1 Cyprinodon variegatus
AGTAGAGAAGCTGCAGAGATGTGTGTTAAACTACAACTCTGCTTCCTGGTCTGCACCCTGGGTGGTCACACTAACCAATCTCGTTCCTGCTCCGCAGATGTGCGTTTTTAAAGCTGAACATCCTTTGGCCAACAGCTCAGGATTCAGAAGGAGAGAATGGGACCTGTATGGTAACTTCATTCTGCTACTCCGACATTCACCATAACTTCGCCTTCCCCGCTAACACTGAGATCACAGCAGCCACCTTGGCTTGATCAGACAGAAAGGTTGAGGGCTGGAGTTCAAAGTGAATTTCACACTGGTTTAGAAAAGTTCTGCACTGCTCCATATCCCCCCAATACAGTTCAGGGGTAGACAGACATGTTTCATGACAGGCAAAGACAGCAGGCGGAGGCGTAGACATGGGTGCGGCATTGTGGGAAGGAACAAAGTCAGCCCAAAGCCTCATGATGCAGATCAGTGACAATCTCAGGAACTCCTGATTCAAGCTGAGAAACCTTCTGATCAACACCTTTCCACCAAGATCTGTCTGCTGATGAATCCATAATAAGGGCCAGATTGTTCTGTCATGAGCTCGGAACCCTGGACCCAATATTTGAAGCAGACAGATCTGGAAGATTTTCTAACAAGCCTTTATTAAACTTAAAATACACCGTGCGGATGGTCGTCAGCAGGGGCAGATAACCGGATTCTCTGCAGGGATTGAAAACTCAGGTCAGGGACTAAGAATAACAGGCTAATCACGACAAAATGCAAAAGTCACTGACCTGGTTCTGAGTACAGTCCGATCCCAGAGGAAAGAGAAGAATCTGAGAGAGAGGTTGTCCAGCGCTTGCCGCCGGTGCCGCTTCCAGATTTCAGAGTGATTAGGCGAGCTGATGCCAGCTGGCGCTGAGGAGGCAATTGTGTCCATGAGGGAATATCCAAAGCTGAAGTTGATTCAGAAGCAGGTTTAAAAACCTTAAGATCAGAGAGCTGAAGAGGTACTGGAGGAGAATCCAAGCCGAGGTCAATAGCACAATCCAAGTTCGGTTTACAAGCAGAATCCAGAAATCAGTCCAAAACTGACAGAGCAGGCAAAACGTGGGTATCAAAAGACAGAAAGTGGTCAGTCAGAATTACAGAACAAATACCTGATCCCTAGAGTTACTGTCACCAAACAGCTTGAATAATCTGCCGCCGATGGTAGGCAAACAGGCATCATAAATAGCAGTAGGAACTAGGTGGAAAAGATGAGCATAATGAGTCCGGTGACAGATGTAAATAAAAATGCCAACCATCAGTGTCAAGACAATGACACCAACTGTTAAAAATACTATAGAATCACTTTTTTAAAGTTGCGCTTTATTAACACAGTTCTGTCAAAAAAGTTATTTCTTGAATTTATATGATAAGAAGAATTACTCATCTGTTTTTACAATCAAATGGGTAATTTTATTTTCATATTGTTAAGTCCCATGTGCAAGTCTTGTGTGTTTTTATTTTTTTTCTGCCACACCTAAATTTACTGAAAGTAAGACTATAAAGACGTTTCTTCTCTTATCCTATTCAAATTTTGCAGTAAAAACAATTTAAGTGGCAGACCTTGAAATCTCAATCACACAACACAATAAAGTTTTATAGTGGCTGCCTAGATATGTTGTAACTCAGGCTGTGTCTTAGAGCCAAGGTTGGTAATGCTGGAGAGCTTGCAAGATTTGAAAGCAGAGGCCTCATGCCCCATTCCCCTGTAACTAAACTCTATTATTATTGTGCCTTTCAATGGTAGCATGCTAGGTTTATCACTACTAACCTTTTTAAGTTTTAGTATGTTATTTTAAGCAATATTTACCTCACAAGTTTTGTGAAGGGGTATTTTCTGGCAATGGCCAAACCTGATAAACATGGACATGGACAGAGATGAATATATCTCATTGGTTCTTTCTATTTGGACTGAATGGCAGGGATTGGCTTTACGCTCTTACGCTCTTAGATGTCTGATTTTTTGACTTGTTGTAATAGAAAAGAAATAAGTTTTATGAAATCCTGAAATCTGAAACACATGTATTCTCTCTAAAATAAATAGGCAGAGCATTTCAATGCATGGGACAATTTTGAGTGTTGCTAAGCACACAAAATGTTGACATCCTGACTGAATTATATAACATGTTATATACTTTATGATCCTGTTAACCTTCTTTCTTTTCAAACATTATGTAAAACATGGTTATAAAAGTGAAACGGACACCTGTTAAAGAAGATGGATAACAAAAAGGTGAGTTCTTAATAGCCATTTTAAAGGACATGTCAGTTTACTGTAACTAACTGTGGAAAATTTAATGTCCAAGTCAGTACAATTAAAATTCACCCTTTGCTAAGGCCCGCCCACCATAGTTACTGTTGCTATGCCTACCAAGCTTTGATGGCCGCTCAAATATTTTATGGATTTCAGTGAAATATGCAATATGTTAAAGAAAAATATATTCACAACATAATTTTCCAACAGAGTAATGTTATGAAGACAACATGAAAATCAAAGCAATGGGTCACCGTATATACTTCAAGACTCAGTCACCTCACGACTTGATAATTCAACAACAGAAGAAACATATGAATGTCATGTTTGGTTTAACGTGTCTAACCCACATGCAGAACAGTCAGAGGCAGGAGAAAAGTTCAAAGGTTTATTAAATGATGAAAGTACAGGTTTGAAGATCAGATCCAGTGGGGAACTCGTCTGGTCACGAGTGGGTTCTGAAAAGGTACACAGATTTATCAGATCCAGGAAGGGACAGGACTGGTCACGAGTGGGTTCACTGCAGAGGAGGACAGAGGAGTTAGTGGACGTCCAGGTATTTTGCAGGATTGAGAGTGTGCAGGGCTGTACCTGTTCTGGAGTAGAGCAGAGTGGCTGAGGGGGGGGACCTTGAGGGTCCAGAGGCTGTCGGCAGGCTGAGGGCTAGACGGAGGCAGAGCTAACTGAGTGCAGGCAGATCACAGATTAGAGTTTCCTTCCAGTATCTTCTGAGAGCGGGCAGGCAGATCTTTGACAGGTACTGTTCTCCAGAGTTCTTCTGAGAACAGACAGGCAGATCAGCAGCAGAGAAACTCTTCAGGGTTTTAGGTTTCTGGCAGGTTCAGTCTAGGAAGCAGAAAGGAGAAAACAGATCAGGTTCAGGTTCTCAAGGAGTCAGAGTTTCAGACAGGCTGGTTGGCTCAGGCTTGCTAACCGTTACTGGCAAACACTCTGGCACTGGAGAGAAGTCCTCCGCCTCCTTAAATACGGATCTCCTGATTAGCAGATGAGAGACAGGTGGTGCAATCAGCTCCGGCTCCAGGAGATCTCGTACGGCCTCTGGTGGAGAAAGTGGACAGACCTCCAGATCCCAACAATGAATGTCATGGTTTTATCAAGAGCTCGGAGTCACATGCAGAGAAACCAATTCAGGGAGACCAGGGGAAAGGTTTAACAGTTTTATTGAAGAGATAATGCTGAATCAAATGTTGCTCTGAACATTGCTCAACCGGAACTGAAAAGTGAGGGGAAGACACAGTGGTTAGTTCAGGCTCAGTAGGAAATTTGGTTCTTGATCTTGAAGAGGAAAATTTGGTTACTGACTCACGTTTCCAGAGAAGTTGTTGACTCTTTGACTCTAGTCTGTATGCTGTAGTTCCAGTTGTTTGTCTGATTCGGTGGAGGACGGACAGGGTTTACCAAGAATGCGGTTGTTTGAAGGTGAACGGAGAAGCTTACTGCCACTCAGATTTACTGCGGTACTTGAACGGGTCATAGTGGGGATGAATCCCTTGCTCAGTGTGAAGCTCAAACGATCTCTTGAGGGGAAGTGGATTCAAACCTCCAGTTTAAATCCTCAGCTCTGTATGAAGCTCTGAATCATTCCTGGGAGAGAAGGTCCGAGAAATCCAGTTAGCAGGATGACTTCCCAAAACTGGCAAACACTCTGGCGTCGAGGTAGTGGCAGTCAGCAGCTTAATAGCGCTCCATTAATGAAGTAACCCTCTGCAGGTGTGTGGGGAGGCGGACCAGAACCAGGTGCCTCCTGGTGGAGGAAGGGAGACAAACACAGAAACACAAACACACAGACAGGAATCCTGACAATAAAGCATGCAGCTTTGTCTGCGTGCGTAATGTGTGTGTGGAAATTCCCTTTCGAGGACTGGCACCGCAGCTCATTAAAACGGGTGTCACGAGGGGATCCCTGGTTTGATAACCTGAAAGTAATTTCCTCAATTTAAAAGCCCATCAGAGTCCTCTGCTGCTGCATCAGACCGATCTAAGATTCTTCCAGGAATCGACCCGGTTTGGGATGGACGGATAATGAGGTGTTAAGCTTGGGCGAGACAGGTAGCTAGATTGAAATATTGATCTAATGCTGATGTTTAATCTGTACAGGTCATAAGAGTTCTGATTTAATTGTTAAAATAAGTGTGATGTGAATGGAGGCGAGTGATTCCCTTTCTTCTTCTTTTCCTTCTCTCTTGCTTTTCTTATCTTCCCGCCCTGAGGTTAGTGTATAGAGAATTTGCCTTAGTTTAACTGTGTGTGATCACATGGTTGGGGGTTGCCATCTATTGTCTGAGCTTTGCAGTTTGACCAACTTCCTCGGCGATACTATAGGAAGCGCAATTTTTGAGTTGACAAGCTAAGATACACCCATCTGTATAGTTCAACCCTCCCCTTTCAGGTCACATGATAGAAGCAGCCATTTTGTGATTAGCAACCTCCAGTATATTCAAGTGTATGTGCACATACAACCTACCTTCCACTCTAGGCTGAGCAAAATCCCCTGTTGCTGCTAGATTAAAGGAAGTTAGGTTGGTTGTATCATGCTGCTGTGTTGTTAATGCATTTGTAATTATTTATAATTTAAGCTGAATATATTTATGTTGTTTTAACTGCACTATTGTTATCATCATATCTCCTGCAATTCCAAATGTACACTATTTAATATATTAACACCTGGCTTATCTTGGACAATCTCATAAGCCAGTTAAATGGACTCTTAGGATTTTTGTTCTCTGTTAAAACTAGTCATTTAGTCAGCCTCCTGTTTATTTTCTAATAGCATGTATACTTAGAGATGTTAGATTTCTGTAATCCTGAATTATTAGAACAAAGGCATTGTTTTAACTTGCAGTCGTTTGTGCTTCATACATGAATGGTTTATCGCTCAGGCCAGACCCACCCTCTTTTTAGTGACAGTTGCATAAACAGATATAAATAGTTCTTTGATTGATAATTAATAGCTCTGCTGATAGCCTAGCCTAAGTCACTAAACTTATAATAATAATAATACATTTTATTTAACAGCGCCTTTCTTGACACTCAAGGTCACTTTACAAATAATACAAAAAAATAAATAAAAAGAGATGAAAATACAAAATACAGATACAGGAACATAAAAAAACTAAAAAACAATCATGGATAGGGAAAAGAGCAGTATATTCACAGATAAGCGAGCTGGAACAGATGGGTTTTGAGTCTGGCTTTGAATAAGGGGAGAGAGTCAATACTGCGGAGGTCTGGAGGAAGTGAGTTCCAGAGCTGGGGTGCAGAGCGGCTGAAGGCT
>NW_015152559.1:18768-21582 GCF_000732505.1 Cyprinodon variegatus
GTATCAAAGGCCGCATTGAGATCGAGAAGGATGAGGATGGAGAGGAGTCCAGAGTCAGCAGCTATAAGGAGATCGTTTGTGATTTTTATTAGGGCAGTTTCAGTACTATGAGAGGGGCGAAAACCAGACTGGAAAGGCTCGTAAAGACTGTTGAGGGTAAGAAAGGTGTGGAGTTGAGCAGACACAGTTTTTTCAAGTATTTTAGAGATAAAGTTGTTGGTATAACTGGATGTTAACAGCCGGTCAAGAAGCCAACCTGATGTGAAAGGCCCAAAAGCCTGGTGGGTGAGCAGATTAGAGTTATAGTTATTCAACTAAGAACACCAAATTGATTTTTTTTTTCCTGAATAAGTTAAATAATTAAGTACAACTCCAGTTAATCATTTATTCATAATCTACAGTGTATATTATTTCATAACAGATCATACAGCCATTACGACTCAGTAATCAGCCCTGTTTTGACAAGACAGAGTTTGTCTCCCTTACTTTTGTTGATTTAAAAAACTGTGAAAATTTTGTCAGTCAAAACAAATAACACACACTTTAACAAAACCTTGAGAAACAATTTGGCTTGTTGTGGAAATAAGGAAGTTTGTATGTAAAACACTTCTCACTGTCATGATCTTTTAACGATCTGCAGAGAAACCACTCTGAGAACACAGAGAAAAGTTTAACAGGTTTATTTGTGGTCATGAGAACAGGGGTTGGATCTGGAACTCAGTAAACTGGTGAACCGGAACTGGAAAGTCAGAAGGGAAGCTCACAGAGATCAGTTCAGGGACCATGGGAATTGAGACTGCATTTTGAATTATGCAGGAGAGGGACTCACGTTTGAGGGGGCTCTTGTCAATCCTTGAATCCAGTCTGTGTGGGATTATCCAGAGAAGAGGGTATTTGTTGAAGAGCGGACAGGTAGACATACCCGGAGGAGTAATGGAGCAGACTGTCACTTGGATTTCCCATGAGAACTTTAACAGATCTTGTGGAGGTTTTCCCCTGCTCAGTATAAACTCAGTTATTCCTTCGAGGGGGAGAAGGTCCAGGTATCCAGTTACACAGAGAAGCTTCCTGCTGAAGAGCAAAGACAAAAACTCCTTAGACTCAGAGAAACAAAGTTAGGTTAGACTTAGCTAATCTCAGCTTGGCTAGAGTACCCAAAACTGGCAAACACTCTGGCGTCGAGGTAGTAGCAGCCCACTGCTAAAGTACTCCTCCAGTAATGAACCAACGAGCAGCAGGTGTGCAGGGAGGCCCAACGAGGAACAGGGCACCACCTGGTTGGGGAGAGAGAAGGAACACACAAACAACCCACACAAACTGAATTCCTAACACTCACTCAGACATTTTGTGGCCTTGTAGGTGAAATAGACTAAGTAAAAACATTTTTCACTGGATAAATAGCATAACTAAATATATGAGACAAGAGAAATCTAAATTTTCCGACAACACCTGTCAACTAGGCTGTATACATTCCTCTCCCCTCTGCCTGATTATCATTTTCCTCCACCTGTTCCCAGCCAATATATACTACATGCTGACCAGTTGACAGTGCTAGATTATTGAAAGCTTTTTGCCAGTAAATGTCCAGCGTTACTCCTTTCCGCCTGCCTGATTCTGACCTGATTCTCTCAGCCTGCCTGAACCCTATCAGATATGTCAATGTGAGCTTTTTGGATTTCAGAACTGTTTTCTGTGCCCTGACCCTGCTATCTGATTCTCCTCCTGTGGTTTGGCTGTGCGTTTGGGTCTGGGACCCTCTGTGTTAAAGCTATAACTGGTTGTAGTCGCTAGAATATTTGACAAACAGGGTTTTTTTGTGATAGATCTGGGATCGGTATTCTGTGTGTTTGGGTCTGGGACCCTCTGTGTTAAAGCTATAACTGGTTGTAGTCGCTAGAATATTTGACAAACAGGGTTTTGTTGTGATAGATCTGGGATCGGTATTCTGTGCGTTTGGGACCCTCTGTGTTAAAGCTATAACTGGTTGTAGTCCCTAGAATATTTGACAAACAGGGTTTTTGTTGGATTAATTAATTGTACATAAGTTATTCTACTTTAATCATATTACTTTAATCATATTATACTTACACATTTTGTTATCTCTATCTTACTCATATTACAAAGAGTGTTAAAACATTTAGTTTTTTTTGCTGTGTCATTAATGTTTTGTAAGTCTGTACAGGAGGGATGCTGACTGCTGTTATCAGATGTCGTTAAGGGTGCGGAGGAGAATGGAGAACTGTGCAACTAGATAAGGAGAGGGGTTCTCCTTATCCTATGATGTTGTATGATGTTGTACGAAAATTCTGTTTTCAACTGGGTTCTGTTCCCTCCCCCTTTAGCGGTTGAAACCACATTGTAATCAGGGTGTTTCTTCAATAAAGGGCTTGGAGAGCAGATACTGCTTCAGAGTGGGTTTGGAGTTTGTAACTGAATGCAGTCTCTGATCCCCTCTCCTTGCAATTAAATTATACTCAATTCTCTGTGTCTTCCTTTGTGCAGGTTGCTGAATAAGGTGTTTGGTGTTTAAACGGTTTTGTTGACAGATCTGGGATCTGGGTATCCGGTGCGTGCGAGGGCCTGGAACTGGAGACTCCAAAGTGTACACGATAAATGTTTTTTGTCTATGTTGGTTAAAATAAAAAAATATATTAGGCCTTAGAATAGGTGTGTGTGACTGTGTGAAAGTGTGTGAGGAAACAATCGAACCGTTGGGTTCTGTTGTTTCATACTAAAAAAGCAGGAATTAATACAGTATAACTCTTGCCTCTGCATCCACAAGAGTTATACTGTATTAATTCCTGCTGTTTTAGT
>NW_015152559.1:23798-25006 GCF_000732505.1 Cyprinodon variegatus
AATAACTCAGCATTCTTTGCTATCACAATTTGATGAAAATGATTTCAAAGATATTCCAAATGCATTGTGGTATACAAGAAGAATTGATGCAAGACTGTTGGCAACTATAGATTTTGTTGAAATAGTTCCTAATAAAGGCCAAGGATAAAACAATATCTGCTAAAATGTGAAGCAAAGGAAAGTATAAACTAGTTATAAAAAATTTTAGCGGGTGCAGAAATAAGTTTGTTGTTTGGGCCATGTTATTTCAGAAGAAGGTAAAAAGCTACAAGGGTGTCTTTTTGGAGTTGTGCAATGACTGCAGGGCTTAGATTCCACATTCTAAAAAAAAGAAACTCAGCTTTTCTTAAGTTTTTTATTTTATTTTATTGTTTTATTTTTTTTTATGACACACTAATAGCTATGTCAGAGAAGCAGACAGCAATTCGCAGAGCTGAATGTAGAACTTTTCTCGGCAACTGTCTTAGCTTTGTAGACTTATCAAAAACCGTGCATCCAAACAGTTGGCGGTTGAGCAGGTCTACTTTTAGGGTTAAAGGGGACCCGTGAGAACAACAGTTCCCCCATATTCTTATTCTTTAGTTGGATATATTTATATATATATATATAACTGTAACTTGAGCATGTCGCAAAAGCAATTTCCCTCTGGAATTATTCTGATTCTGATTAAAATCAGCAGCTATTTTGATCCATGAAATTATCATGTCTCAAACAGGGGGGAGTTATGATGAATATAGTATAGTAACACACACAGGTGTGTTACTACTACTGCTTTTAAAATTGTTGCATGTCTCACATGTTATGAATACAATTCACGGGCAAACACTGCATGAAAAGTGGGATTTTCGTCAATATGCGGCACTGTAGATTGTCGTGGAACTCCAGGTTAGCGGCAGTTTACGGTGATTTGCAGGCTGAAAACTCCCGTAAATTGTCAGAAATTGACGTGGACTTTCTTAGGCAGTGTTCCCCCCATGCCTTCCCCCCATGGGATTCTAGGGGAGGCTTTAACATGTAAATGAACATGCTGTGAGCTATACAAATGCAAACCAGGGTTGCGGGGGGGTTTTACCCCAAGTGACATCTTTCTGAGGAAGAAAATCTCTGATACAAAGAGATCAGGCTTAGTATAGCCTCTCACATTTTAGCTTGAATTGATTTATTTAATTAAAGTATAGAGACCAAAACAGATCTTTAGCCGACAGAGC
>NW_015152559.1:27489-29514 GCF_000732505.1 Cyprinodon variegatus
GAAAATCAGGCAGATCTGCGGGAGTTTACGGGGACGAAAATCTCACTTTTCATACAGTGATACAAATATGGCTTTCATACAACAAAGTAAACCTTTACAACAGCAACCATTCAAAATGGCCCTTCCCAGCCAAACGTCCAGCCACTGGCCTTCTCCTGGGCATGCATATTTCTTTACTGTGACTCCACCCTTTCACTGAATTACAGGGTCTGACCAGGAGATAACACTTCTTTTCAGATGTCAGTGTCCACTAATCATGGCAGAGAGAATAATATAGTACAAAGATTGATGAGGCTAAATGCAGAGGATCGAAGCAGGACTGAGGACGACTGGATAAGTCTGCCAGGCTTGCCGTGAGGAAGACAGTGGTACATCGGAGAGGAGGGAGCCAGGGAGACAGAGCAGTAAGAGACAGCAGCAGATTTGAGGCTAGCATCTAGAGGCTAACTAGTGGAGTTAGAAAGATAATCAGAGGAGCTAACATGCAAAAAAAGAGTCCGAGCGGGATGAGAGAAGGTAGCAGCTGCTCAGTGCCTGAAGAAGCACAATGAAACAGTCCTTCTAGGACTAAATTACACAAGTATTTTCTATAAGCCACCTACTGTTATGATCTGCCATTCTGTACTTTTTGGTTGTGTTTAATTGTTTTTATTAAGGTTATGTTTTAGATGGCTTCATAGTTATATTAAGTTGTCTCCAGTACCTTCCCTTATCCTCTAGCTTTCCTCTTAGTCATTCTTTTTTTGTAGTCTTTCAGCTTGGTTTGTTCTTTTCTAGTTACATTTAAACACTGTTGTTTTCCCTGGTTAATTTTTCTTCCTAGTGCTCAAATGCAGAGGCAGAGAGGCAGAGGTGAGTTGTTGCAGTTTTAATAAATGACCACAGGTTACAGAGGCAGGAATCCAAAAATCCATCCTAAAATGTAAAACTTAACCAGAACCATGGAGACATCAGGGAAAGCGAGCATGTTGAGTCAGGGAAAAGCGAGGAGAGACGAGGAACCAAGACAATAACAATCTCTGCATCTGTTTCTGCATTTGAGTCCTCTACAAACAAACACCCAAAAAAACCTGACACCTACAAACCTTTAAAAGCATTCCCAACTTCATCCTTTGTAAAAATGTTTTCTCTATTTTCCATTTTGTTTAAAAAAAACTTTTCTCTTCTGCCTCCTTCACTAAAACAGTGCTCAAGCAACAAAACATAATCATCTCCTAATTTGTACACTTAATAATACAATGTCAATTTACATGAGACAACAGTGTTTTAGTAATTATGGATTTGATGCTTTTATCTAATGTAAACAAACCTCTTCAACACCAAGATAAGTAGAGCGGACATTGCGGCCTCCGTGATAGAGGGAGAGAAGTGCGGGGAGAGAACATATTTTTTTATAGTTTGCTGCAGTCTGAATATTAGATGTTGCTGAAAATCACACACTGAAGCTTTAAGAAAAACAAGCAGACCTTATTTCTTCCATTGCCCTGCTGTGGTTGCCACCCTATGCAGCTGCCTATGTTGCTCCTGCAACAACACAGCACTGACTACACCTGTTTTATTCTTAGGAAACTATGGTTAAAGTTAGGCATACTTTCAAGTACAATTCTATTTTAAAACACTTCCTTCACTTTTCATAATCCAATCAGAGAAATGTCATTTGTCCGATTGCAACATCTGACAGTGATCATATCTCTGCATAATTTGTCTCCTTGAGAGCAACCACAAAAAAAAAAAACGTTGAAAATTAAGCCTTTGTTCGCAAACCAGGACGACTTATTGGGAGAACCAGACATTTCACCCTAGTTTAGGGTGAAATGTAAAGGGCCCCTGAAGTCTCTTGTAGCAATAACTGTCCCCCAACAGGACCCCTTAACTACCTCTAATCCTTCCTAAGTCATGTGAGCAAATGATGACATTCAGAGATAAAGGAGTGAGCAACTGATCATTGGATAAAGACAGCAAGCATGGAAAGTCCGCATTTTGGACAGTGATTATATCTCTGCTCTATAAATAATTTATCTCTTC
>NW_015152559.1:34352-35129 GCF_000732505.1 Cyprinodon variegatus
AAAAAGACTGAGGCTTGTATTTTGCTGGAGAGGCACTCTCGCTTTGGGGTGCTCTTGGTTATTCCTTGGATCCAGTTTGTGGGGTTAAATCCAGAGAAGAGGGAACTCGTTGGAGAGCAGACAGGCAGCGGGTCAAACCATTTGTAATGGGAAGGGAAATTTGTTTATCATTTGTTTAAATATTCTTAGTTTGGGTAATTTTGTTAATTAGTTAAATTTAAAAATCACATAGTGTCTTGCCAGTACTTATCTGTTTAAGTTTATTTTTTTGTTAGTTTGATTGTCAGTTATCCCCCTTGTGTGTCAGCATGGTCTGATCAGCCACTATTTAAGTTTGCCTCATGTCTTGTTTGTTAGGTCTGTTTCTGCTTGAGTTCTTTATGTTAAAGCGTGAATTGAATTCTGTTTTGTTGACCTCTGTTTTTGGGCCCAGTTTATCATTTTTTAACACTTTTTTTTTGGACTAAATTAAGACTTTTTTTGAAAAATGTCAGCAGTTTTCTGGCTGGTTTGTGCAAATCCCTTACATTTTGTATCAGAAATGGGATTTTGATTTACCAGCCAGAAGCATTTTTTTTTCTCCCCCTCTACGCTTCTGATGACTGAACCATGCAACGAGGAGGAAGGCATAAACAATGTAACCAGGAGCCTCAAAATAAAACAGATGCTGAGAAACAGGAGGATTTTTCTGGAGCAGTGGCACCTGGGGACTTTGCAGGCACTGTGGGTGAAGAGGAAAGAGAACCCACCATTTCAGATCTTGTTGGCATTCTTCGT
>NW_015152559.1:36769-41828 GCF_000732505.1 Cyprinodon variegatus
ATTTTTCTGGAGCAGTGGCACCTGGGGACTTTGCAGGCACTGTGGGTGAAGAGGAAAGAGAACCCACCATTTCAGATCTTGTTGGCATTCTTCGTGCCCTCATGAGTCAACAGGAGGCGAGAAATGAAACGATTAGGGACGACGCAGCCCGTCAAGAACAGCGCCTTCAGGCTCTTCATTAACAATTCAGTCTTTTGCAGTTAGAAGTCCAAGCTCGTACTTCTCCCACACCTGAACCTGTTCCGCTGGAGAATTCTGATTTGTAGAAACAGGAACCAGAGGACACAAGACTGCCGTCAGAGGACTATAAAGTTGTCTCCATTTCAGCAGGTATACCAGCTGCTGGGAATTAAGGGCGCACGGACTATACCTTATCATCCAGAGACCGACTGGCTTACAGAGAGGTTCAACCAGACACTAAAGCAAGTGCTGGGAATGTTTGTGGATGAAACTGGTTCTGATTGGGATCAGTGGTTACCCTATCTCCTCTTTGCTTACAGGGAAGTCCCACAGGCCTCAACTGGGTTCTCTCCCTTTGAACTCTTGTATGGTCATGAGGTGAGAGGACCTCTGGCATTATTAAAGGAGAGCTGGGCTGGAGAAGAGGGGAGGGAGGGGCCTGTTAATGTTATCTCCTATGTTGTACAGATGAGAGAGAGACTACAAAAGATAACAACACTGGCTCAGCAGCACATGGCCGAAGCCATTTCTTTTTTTTCTTTGAGTTGCCAGTTTCCTTTGGATCTGCTGGTAGAGGGCTGCAATGAGCTCCAGCTTTCCTCAATTGGTTGTTGCAGGCTAATCAGCGGGTCAAACCATTTGTAATGGGAAGGGAAATTTGTTTATCATTTGTTTAAATATTCTTAGTTTGGGTAATTTTGTTAATTAGTTAAATTTCAAAAGTACTTAGTGTCTGGCCAGTATTTATCTGTTTAATTAATTAAATTTTTTGTTAGTTTAATAGTCAGTTATCCCCTTTGTGCGTCAACATTGGTCTGATCAGCCGCTATTTAAGTTTCCCTCATGTCTTGTTTTTCAGGTCAGTTTGTGCTTGAGTTTTCTATGTTAAAGCCTGAATTGAATTCTATTTTGTTGACCTCTGTTCTTTGGCCCAGTTTATAATTTTTTGAACACAATATTTTGGTCTGAATTAAGACTTTTTCTGAAAAATGTCAGCAGTTTTCTGGTTGGTTTGTGCAAATCCCTCACAAGCACCATTTGTCAAAAAGCTAAATTCAGGTATCCCACGATAAGAAATAAAGCCAGACTTGACCACAAATGCTAAGCCAGACTTACCAGGTGTGGTTATGTCAAGCCAGGTCTAAGTAATCAAACTAAATGCAGGTCTGCAGCCTTCTGTAAGAGACCATGAGGTCGAACACAGATTAATTTATTCAACAAACAAGACTGGACCAGCTGAATCCCTAAACAGCCTAAAATATACATTTCCTAACCACTTCTCTTAGCTGAAAACATCACAATTTAAGGAGTGTGTTTCATTAAAGCAAAAAAATATTAAGTTCCCAGAACATCCATGCTGGTCTCTCTCGCCACAGTACCATCCTCTAGTGGGAACTCTACCCACTCAAGACGCCTCTGAAGCTCTCTAAAATATTTGGAGCAGTGATTTTAAGTAAAATTACCACCAACACGATGTACTTTATCCATTTCTCAGTTGATGACTGACAAACCGGCCCCTAAACACTCCCCGTAGGCACTAACCATCCTTCTGCGTGTTCCTGCAAAGGATGAACCAGATTAAGGGCCGTCCCTTAAAACAGGGCCACTTGCCTTACCCCATTGTGGGTGGGAGAGTGGAGCGTTCAGTTGCACTGGTTGGCTGCATCTTTGTCACATTGACAGAACATACAAGAAAGAACAATGAAAAAATATTTAATTGATTCTGAAAGCGAAGGTACTCTGTGAAATACTTTAATTTGACTGAACAAATGTATTTTCTAAGAAACAGGTAAATGTTTGATTTCATATCAACCTGTGCCACAGAGCTAGAGCCTTGCACATGTGCTGCCATGTGTCATCACTAACATAGCAAAGACTGCTTTCCATTTCCAGTAGAGGAATAGGGCGTCTCATTCTCAACAACACAACACAGTGTAGAGAGCTGAGACTATAACATCGACAGGAAGTGCCAAAGCAGAAAGATTTTTAAAAAACTCTTTAAAAGAGATTGTTTCATAAGAAAGAATCTAGCACTGAGTTACTGCCAGTGATGTTTTTGACAGATTTAGGCTCTGTTCGAATTCATGGGATGCGTCCCTCGAAGGCCAGATTCTTTGGGCCGATTACGTCATAGCGTGGCACTGAGGTATATGAGTATAAATGCGTCCTTCTTTTTGCCTGATTTGAAGGATTGGTCTGGTGTATCCTCACTATCCTTGGATATCCCAGGATTCATTGCTAGACCAAGCAAGCTGGCTGCTCCGTGATCGGAGGAAATGGTACTCGGCGCCGAACAGTGGTGAATATTGGAAGCTCAGTTTTATATAATACAATTATGTGAATAGTTCTGTCTGAAATTAATGAAAACAGTTATTTTAAATTATTATTGAGTCAGATATGTGGCGGGTAGTGTTAGATTTATCTAAATGTTTTTATCTGTTACTGTGTAAATGGGTTTGGCTGTAATTTACAGATTCTAATATATCTGCAGTGTGGGGACTATAAATCTGATAGGATGTTTATTTTTTAATTGCTATTTGTCACAATTTGCATAACTAAGTACTTTTTGTTGTTGAATAAAAGGATTTTGCAAATATATTTTTATGCATACATTGTTTACATTTACTTATATCTTTATACCCCTTTTATAGATTAGAATAGAAAATCTCTTTATAGTCCCACAATGGGCAAATTTACAGCAGCAGAAAGATTATTGAAAATGGTCACACAAATGTGGACCTTAGAATAATGTATAAGAATAACATAATAGTGCACTGTAAAGTGTTTTAACAATGTAAAACTCCGAACCTGGAGAATAAATAACCAAAATGACAGCAACATGTTATGTAACTGACTAAGGTTTTGTCATGAAACGAGGGAGAAAACACAGGTAAGTGACCCGTTCATCTGACAGAAGATGAATATCTGAGTTGGTCACTTACCTGGTTTAACAGTCCAGTCCAAGAGTGTCCCCAATGCTGCTGTCCCAGAGGTCTTGCAGGAAGCTGATCCTGGTCAGGGATTCAGAACAGACAGGAACAGACAGAACAGACAGGATCCAGGCTTCCAGGCATCAGAGAGCCTGTATGTTACGAAAAAATAGTTAGATATTATTTTATATACCTTTACATCATTTATTTCATGAAAGATATTGATTTCAATGGATTTTCACTGTGATGTTTAAATTTTTCTTTATCACAAAAAAGGAGGAAAATAAGGGAAGACAGAAAATACACCATCATGATCGACTACAAGACATTATCTCTGCTGATGTTTGACAAAGTCTCCATGTTTTGAGCGGACAGATAATGAAATAAAACATTTCTTGATGAGTTCAAGTATAGAATTATCTCAAGAAGGTTCTTCTCTTTTGTCATAAGCATAAAATAATTTTGTAACATTTTGTAAACATTAAAGCGTATTAAAGTATAAAAACTCAAAAGTCCAAAAAGGACAAATAATGCTTTCATACACAAACATCATATTGAGCTTTTTCATATACATGCCTCAATAAGAGATACTAAGTACTTTATATGACTGATGCTGAATGTTCTGTTGAAATTGCTATTTTTTTTTTTTATTCCTTCATCTAAAAGTTTTCTGTTTGAGAGGAATAGNCAGGATCCAGGCTTCCAGGCATCAGAGAGCCTGTATGTTACGAAAAAATAGTTAGATATTATTTTATATACCTTTACATCATTTATTTCATGAAAGATATTGATTTCAATGGATTTTCACTGTGATGTTTAAATTTTTCTTTATCACAAAAAAGGAGGAAAATAAGGGAAGACAGAAAATACACCATCATGATCGACTACAAGACATTATCTCTGCTGATGTTTGACAAAGTCTCCATGTTTTGAGCGGACAGATAATGAAATAAAACATTTCTTGATGAGTTCAAGTATAGAATTATCTCAAGAAGGTTCTTCTCTTTTGTCATAAGCATAAAATAATTTTGTAACATTTTGTAAACATTAAAGCGTATTAAAGTATAAAAACTCAAAAGTCCAAAAAGGACAAATAATGCTTTCATACACAAACATCATATTGAGCTTTTTCATATACATGCCTCAATAAGAGATACTAAGTACTTTATATGACTGATGCTGAATGTTCTGTTGAAATTGCTATTTTTTTTTTTTATTCCTTCATCTAAAAGTTTTCTGTTTGAGAGGAATAGCTAAATTATTTATAGAGCAGAGATATAATCACTGTCCAAAATGCGGACTTTCCGTGTTTGCTGTCTTTATGCAATGATCAGTTGCTCACTCCTTTATCTCTGAATGTCATAATTTGTTCACATGACTTAGGGAGGATTAGAGGTAGTTAAGGGGTCCTGTTGGTGGGACAGTTGTTGCTGCAAGAGACTTTAGGGGCCCTTTACATTTCATCCTAAACTAGGGTGAAATGTCTGGTTCTCCCAATAAGTCGTCTAGGTTTGGGACCAAAGGCTCAGTTTTTAAAGTTTTTTTTTTTTTTTTTTTGTCATTGCTCTCAATGCAGAGATATGATCACTGTCAGATGTTGCAATCAATTGCGAAGAGTATAAAAAAATTACAAAATGTACTGTTTGCATTATTTCTATGATCCTCTATTAGCTCAATAAAGTATTTGAGGAGAGGACAGCTGACATCTCTCTGACTGAATTATGAAAAGCAAAGGAACTGTTTTAAAATGGAATGGTGATTGAAAGTATGCCTACCTTTAACCATAGTTTCCTAAGAAGAAAACAGGTGTAGTCAGTGCTGTGTTGTTGCAGGAGCAACATAGGCAACTGCATAGCGTGGCAACCACAGCAGGGCAATGGAAGAAACAGTCTGTTGTTCTTAAAGCTACAGTGTGTGATTTTCAGCAACATCTAACATTCAGACTGCAG
>NW_015152559.1:43509-44659 GCF_000732505.1 Cyprinodon variegatus
TGATTTTTCACATCAAGAAGAAATTGGCTGGCTCTCATCGGTGTATGGTTGTTGAGGAGATCACATAGATATGATGGAATTAGACTCTTTAAAAGTGATTAATCAAATTTTTATATTCATGTGATTACAGAAGAAGCCATTGAAGAGACTGGAGTTATGTGTTCATCCTTCTTTGCACCTATTTAAAGACAAGCTGCAGTGATGAACTATTTGTAAACGCTGCAGGGATGACTGATCCAGCTCCACATATACAGGGTTACATTAGTCCAGATAAGAAGGGATTAAAGCATGAATAACTAATCTAAAATAGGTTTATATACAAAAAAAACCCCTCAATTGTTGTACTTGTAGATGTTTTACCCTTAATTTGATAAACTTTCTTCAGACCTTCTGAGGGAGAAGTTCCAGTGTTAAATCTGTTTGAGGTGAACCAACCACCTAAAATCACATCAAGGAGGGCTCTCCTCTAAAGACCTTAGGTGTACTGGATGATTGAAAACCTTCACCAAGAAGCTTGAAGCACCTTTTTGAGATTCCTTTGAGGAGATAGAGGCTTCACTTTATCAATGAGCAAAAGTTGACAAAAGCTTTACTTAATAACAACGATATTCCATTGATCCAATTAAAGAGAACTAGGAACTTTAGAACGTTTAGAGACTTTTTAATTAGGAAAAGGAAAAATACCAACATGAAATAAATCTTTAAATAGACAGTCTGGAGGGGAATTTGAGGCCCTGATCTGATGGACTATCTGAATTAAAGCAGAAAAGGTCACAGACTCAACTTGTTAAAGAACAACCTAGCATGAGGAAGATGATGAGGATCTTTATCCTGATAAAACATTAAGAATCTGAGAGCAGAAAGATTGAAAAATGAATTGTAAAATATTCAGAGAGCAAAGAACACTGCAGAATATTTAGCAGCACATGGATTGACCACTTTATCAATAACATTGAACACAACCTGAGGTCTGTGGCTGCTGCTTAGAACAATGTTGGACAGAAAAGCTGTTTCAGCTGTTTTAAAGCAACAAAGAGGCATTATGTTTGTCCTTTTTCCACTTTCAGCCATTTTTCACTGATGTCTGAGGGAGGAAGTGATTCTATTCAACTAGAGCTAAGATGTTGTTTTGCAGTGAAGCAAGTCTAAA
>NW_015152559.1:48873-49977 GCF_000732505.1 Cyprinodon variegatus
CAGTGGGCGGCCCCTTCCGAGTCTGTTCCTGAGCCGCAGGGGGCGGCCCCTTCCGAGTCTGTTCCTGAGCCTCAGTTGGCGGCTCCCTCCATGGTGGTTCCTGACGCACAGTCGGCGGCCCCCTCTGAGCCTGTTCCTGAGCCGCAGTCGGCAGCCCCCTCTGAGCCAGTTCCTGAGCCGCAGTCGGCGGCCCCCTCTGAGCCGCAGTCAGTGGCCCCCTCTGAGGCTGTTGCTGAGCCGCTGAAACGGAGGAGGCGTCTTCCTTGGAGCTACCTGCTGAAACGGAGGCGGCGTCCTCCTCTGAGGTTCCTGCAGAAACGGAGTCGTCGTCCTCCTCTGAGGTTCCTGCAGCAACGGAGACGTCGTCCTCCAGTGGCTTTCCTTCGTCGCCGGCCTAATCCATTGGCCCTCCTTCGTCGCCGGCCTCCTCCAGAGGCCCCCCTTCGTTGCCGGAGGCGAGGCGGAGTCTCTGGAGGCCGGCCGCGGGACCGGAGGCGAAACAAAGGAGGGCCAATGGAGGAGGCCGGCGACGAAGGAGGGCCACTGGAGGACGACGTCTCCGTTGCTGCAGGAACCTCGGAGGAGGACGATGTCTCCATTGCTGCAGGAACCTCGGAGGAGGACGACTTCTCCGTTGCTGCTGGAACCTCGGAGGAGAACGACGTCTCCGTTGCTGCAGGAACCTCAGAGGAGGACGACGTCTTCGTTTCTGCAGGAACCTCAGAGGAGGACGACATCTCCGTTTCTGCAGGAACCTCAGAGGAGGACGCCGCCTCCGTTGCTGCAGAAACCTCAGAGGAGGACGACGTCTCCGTTTCTGCAGGAACCTCGGAGGAGAACGACGTCTCCGTTGCTGCAGGAACCTCAGAGGAGGACGAGCAGACGGCTCTGGGAGGCTTGGCGCACCCACAGAGGGCTCTTGGAGGCTTGGCGCGCACGCTGAGGGGCTCTTGGAGGCGTACTCCCATATACCCTGAACTCTGAAGCCTCTTTGAAAGTATGCCGAGGGGTCTCTGGACAGTACAGAGCAGGCTCAGGGGTCTCTGGACGGCACAGAGCAGGCTCAGGGGTCTCTGGACGGCACAGAGCAGGCTCAGGGGTCTC
>NW_015152560.1:0-1068 GCF_000732505.1 Cyprinodon variegatus
GCATCTTCCAGATCAAAGCAAGAGCCTTGGCAGACAGTTTAATTTGGATTGGTTTGGCTTTATTTCACCTCCGTATCAACGATAAAAAGACAGAATGCAGGAATTTTTTGTATGAGGAAGGATTTGCAAATTTCCAACCATCATTTGGCCTGAGTTCACCAACAGGTCAACACATTTACAGTCACATTTTCTGCAGCTGAAGTTTTACCAGATACAAATTCAGTGTAAGGAATTCAATGACTGAAGAAATTTAGTGTTTAAAAACTGATGTATAAAAAAATTGCAGATTCCAATGAGGCTGTTTTTTTTTTTTTGCTGTAGGTACATAATTCCCTTTGGGAGATTTCTGAAAAGGAAAATAGACATGATGGACATAGCAGCAGTGGTGGAGCATCAGGATAGGGAAACCAGAGGCTATTCCCTTTTACAGAGGATACAAAATAATCATTTAAAGCACAAAAAGATTTTCTCATGATCTGTAACAAGAATACCCTCAACATTTATTTGGATTTGAATAGAATGAATCTTTTTATTGTTTCCTGTTATGTTGTTACGTGTTTGTCACAAACGTTTTGGGTTTGAAACAGTTTGATTTAAAGAATGAATCATGAAGTTTTGCAGTTTAGAAGTATATTTATTTGTAGTTTACATGAACTGGTGTTTTAGTTTTTCTTTACGGTTTCAAGGCTTTTTGTTTAAGAAGTTGAATTATTCCTGAATGAAATTAAGGTAATTTGTTTGGAGTTGTTTTATTGTTTGAACAGTTTTAAAGTTTACTTCTTCTAGTTTATCATGAAAATTAACTAAAATTTGGTCTGGATTTGTTTATAGCCTTTCATTGTATGTTACTTCGTATTTCTACATTAACTCTGGAAAGTTTAAAGTTTGGGATTTTGGCCACAGTCCGGTGACTTTTGTTGTCTTGTTTTTTTTTTGTTTGTTTGTTTGTTTTTCCTTCTTGTTCTGTAAATAAGGGAATGACCAGAAATGGACGTTTCTATTTCACCAAAGAGAGCAAATCTAAAGGGTTGTGTGATGAAAATGAGATCAAACACAGAACTATGTGTT
>NW_015152560.1:3096-5949 GCF_000732505.1 Cyprinodon variegatus
GGTTTCCAGATGGATATGCGGAGCAAATCCATCTGGCGGAGTCAGGTTAAGACCAAATAGCAAGAGCTTTTACTGATTCATCTCTGCACCCGTAAAGCTTTAAACAATCATGCAAACAGACATGAAATGTCCTGGTCTAAAAATGACCTCATCTGTCATGCTGTGCTGTCAGAGAGCATCTGCCTCAACAGGTCTCTGGTTTGTTTTGTTTTCACGCTTTTCTCAGATCATCAAGCACATTTTAGTCTTGGAAAGAGAAAAATAGGAAGAAAAAAACAAAATAAGAGTATTTTTAAGCATTATAATTACTGCCAGATCCATGCGTGGAAGTAAAATCCTCCTTGCAGCATGAAGTAGGTTAAAAGAAATTTAAGAGGAGATCATTAGAAAAGACACAGAATAAACACATAAGCTCTCCAAAGTCTCAAATAAATAGTTTTTCTAGATGATGCAAAGTTAAATGTGACGCTGTTACCATTAGTAATAAAATCAAGAAAATGAAGTCTAAGGAAGGTATCATCCAGAATTGTAGATAAATGGTCCTTTAATAGAGTAGAGCAGGAAAGCTTCTGGCCTTTACAGTTTTTTCCCGCATTACTTTTACTTTTATCCTTTAAATAGTTTTAAAAACGGTACTTTTACAATTTAACTGGAGTAAAAATCTGAAGTTGATCCTTTAACTTCTACAAAAGTGTTTTTAAACAGCAACTACTGGAGTATAAAACATATAATACACAAATGCAGAAAAGATTCTACGGAGTTGAACTTCCCTGGAAGTCGTTGGTCGACCACAATTGTAGATATAAAGACACAGCATTAAAGTGTACAGAACAAACATTGAAAACCAGGTCAGCTTTTTTTAATGGAGGCACAAACCATTGTGCCTTGATGGATTTTATCCAGATTCATTTACCTCAAAGCTGTTTCAATGCATGAAGAAAAGACCTGAGGGTACGGTAGGCGTCCACATAGCAGGAACTTCTCATTTTAAGTCCTCAGATAGAAAACAGAGTGATGAAAAGTAAAGGAAACATCTTTGGAGATCATCACTGCAAAGGCTGCAGAAATCGTCATCAGTGAAATTTTGTTTGTTAAAAACCTGCAGTATCTACAAACTGAAGGAGAGCATAGAGGCACAGCTTTAGGACAAGGACAGGGCAGAAGATAGTTTTATTTTTATTAAAATCAGGGGAACCTTGTCATGTTTCATCAAAGTAACTGTTTTGCAGAAACCCTTTTTCCAATAGGGGTTTGCGATTTAAATGCAGCTAACTCACCTATAGATGTTTGCTCAGTTCGTTTGAGTCAATAAATGTTCACAACCAAGGAATGTTGCGCGCCGTTGTTGTGCCACACAACGGACATTGGGAACCACTGCCCATATTTCATATTTCATCTTGACATGAGAGACCAGAGAAAAGAACACAGCTTTAGTGAATAAACACTTTTCAGCCACAGGATCTCCCACGAAAATGGAGACTGAGGCCCAAAAGGACCCACATCTCCTGCATCTTCAAGGATAAGTCATCATGGTGAGCTTTCAGAACCAAACTGCTGCAAAACAGTCCTTTTGCAACACATTTCTCCTGAGTTTCAGAACTTATAGAGCCAGACTGGATGACAAAGCCCGCCTTGATGTCAGCCTGCCTGCTAATCCCTGCTGGATGGAAATTCAACTCTCCAAATGAACATGGACAAAAAGGTTTGCACGTCTATTTTATGTGTTTACTGATGAGTAAAGACAAAGCTAACAGGATGGACTGCATGCTCCGCTATGCTATAGGAATAAGTTTTGAGCTGTTGTTGAAGCTTGGACAAGCTTTATTCACTAAAGGTTAAACACTGATATAACATTAGTGTCCATGTGTTCCTCAGATGCTTATTACATTTCCATTACCAAGTATGACCAAGAGTGGAATCCTCATGTCTGTTTGCTGCTAGCTATTTCAAAGAGGGTACAGAATCATTTAACTAAAGGTTATTGGTTCCTGATTAAGCAAATCATTCAATAAAACATTATTTCGCCAAATAATGTTTTATTCACCTCATGGATTTGCATTGTGAATTGGTCTGAAAACATTCCAATTTCTTTAAAATTAGTGAAAAGCTAATTTTATCATATTTCAGATTCTTCCAGATAAACTTTGGTTTTAAACACAAAATCCATCTTAAACTGTAATATGTTTTTCAACCATGTTTCCCTTCCTCTTTGTACATAGTAGTTTAGTTTAGTTGAGTTTCACTAGTTTTAGTTAAGAGTTTTAAACTGAAATATGTTTGACTTGGAGCTGAATGATTTTTGTTAATAAAATCTTATATTTTGAACAAAAGTTGTGGTGAATTTTTTCCATTAATGTGCAGAAATAACTGTTTGACCATGATTAGTGCTCGAATCACTCTTTCGTTTATTGTTCTAACACACAGTTATTAGGACTGTGTGTCATAAACAGTATATAACAGCTGAAATAATGTCTGATTAAATAAGATATTTTACCACCCCTACAGGGGAGGGCAATAAACATCTTAAAGTATCAGAAATATAAATTCCCAGCTGGCTGGGAATATAATATAACAGTTATGCACAACATAAATATGGCATCCAATAAGGGTGTGCAAAATAATCGTCAAATCGATGCATCGTGATTCTAATTTTTGTGATCTACTGAATCGATTCTTGAAGGCAAGAATCGATTATTTAAAAAAAAAAAATGAACAAATAAAATACATTAATGGTTGGCGCACATCAATCAAACCAAGTGGAATACAACTTCCAGTCCAGCTGATCTCGCTGCGCATGTGTTGACGCCTGCTGCTTTGTGTCATAAGCATGTTCGGACTGATTATCCTCATGTT
>NW_015152560.1:7198-8803 GCF_000732505.1 Cyprinodon variegatus
AGTTAGTCACAGTCAGAGAAACAGGACTACACTGGAAAACAGGCCAAGCTCCAACATCTAGAAACATCTAGATATTTCTCTCCAGAAGTCACAGCCAAACAGGAACAGACCAGATGAAGCTACTATGAGAAAAAGCAGAGAGAGCATAGTGTTAGCTTTATTTATTTAGCTTTTCCTAGTTACAGTTAGATCCTGTTTTCCCTGGTTATTCTTTGTTGCCCCCTAGTGTCTCTTTTCTTTCCCCTTAGCTCTTTTCAAGCCGCTTTTGTCCACACCTGCTCCCTATCAGCTGATTACTCCATTCATTGTTTCTGTCTCCCATATATGCTCCTCCTGTGCAGTTTCTCTTTGCTGGATTCTCTTCATTTTGTACGTACGTTCCTCCCATCTGTCTCCTCAACTTCCCTGTCTGTTCGGTCTTGATTTATGCTTCTGTTGCACCAACTTCATAATTAAACCTATTAAAAAACCATGTCTTCTGTCACTGCATGCGGATCCTCTACAGAGATCCTGACAGGAGGAAGGTCACCTGGTCTGATGGATCTCAGGTAGAGCAGCGATGTTCCAAACAGTAGGTTTAGACATATTTCCATCTTGTTCTTTATGGTTGAGGCTTCTGCTGGGGTGTGATAGTGGCACACCCTGCATGAGTCTCATTGCTGATCGTATTCACGCCTTTTATAACTGAGCGTCTCCATCCTGTGATTTCTGCTTTCAGTAGGGAAACGCTCCGTGTCTCAAAGTTCAGGTCTTCTGGGCTCTTGAACTGCACAGAGTCCTCCTATCTGCAGTGGCTCTCCACAGGCACAAGATCACATGTCATGGAGAAGCAGCTGACAGCTCTGTAACAGCTGTGTGTCTGTAACACATCAGTATTATGGAACAGAACTTCTGTATTTTTGACCTATATTTGAGTCTAGGCTACGAAGGAATACAAGTTGGTTCTGAAGGTAAAGGTGTGGGCAAATCTATCGTCCTGGTAACAGCCAGGTGTAGCTAATAAAACATCTGGTGAGCGTATTTTAGGTATGGCTTTACCCCCAATGTTTGGTATTTTAGGTAAATCCAATATTTGCAGCAGTATGTTTTCTGGGAAAACATACTGTTGCAAATAAATTCAATTCAATTTCTTTAGTGCCAATTCACAACGCTTTGAATCTCAAAGCACTTTACAGAGACAATTCGTTCAAATCATACATCCAGACTGCTAAAAAGTTTGTATCTAAATCTATTGTACTTATTTCCATAAATCAATTTTCAATCAGTTTTCAGATGCAGACAAATATCTCAAGTACGGAACCATTTAGGACTTGACTTAGTTGGAGCAGATCAAGGCCTCTTTGAATAAACTATTGGAGTCCCTGAATGCATCCAGCTCCTGGACCCAGTTACCTGTCTACTATCAGTAACTTTATATCAGCTGTGCTGATAGTGTTAGAAAGTGAACTAGGTCAACTGTTCCACATACTTCTGCTCGTTCTCGTAGTTCATGCTCGTCCTTGACGAGGTTACATATAGACTCACCGGCCACTTTATTAGGTACCCCATGCTAGTAACGGGTTGGACCCCCTTTTGCCTTCAGAACTGCCTCAATTCTTGGTGGCA
>NW_015152560.1:9103-13102 GCF_000732505.1 Cyprinodon variegatus
TTGGCTGCTTAGAAATTAAGTGTTAACGAGCAGTTGGACAGGTGTACCTAATAAAGTGGCCGGTGAGTATATATATATATATATTCTAATTTTTTTTTACTTTACGTAGAGTTGCAATTGGTGTCTTAGTTTCGCTGGATCCCCGTTGCTTCTGAGTATCCACAACATCCATCTTGAATATAACGCTTTGATTGTTTGCTCGGCTGGACCCAATCAAATGTTGGTCATACTGTACCCACAGGACAACGAGCAGTGGCGGTTTCTCATTGAAGACTAGGGAGGCTAAACCTCCGCTGTAAATTTTTGTAAAATAATTGGTTTAATATGCATTGTTAAATTCATACATAAAGTCTTAAATTTCCCTCCAACAGATCAATCCAAGATCGATGATTGAAAATGCTGAACCAGTCGAACATGAACTAACTGACACTGAGCTTGCTGCCATGCCAATCTAAGCATCCATCCTGCAAGCTCCCCCGACAATAATTACCGCCTCAAGGCGTCACTAACATGGCTCTAGATTCTTTGTCTTGTTTATAGCTAAATAGATAATGTGCTAAATTACACACCAAAGCTGTGTGAAAATCTTTAAAACATCATCGTTCCTCGTTTGTTTGCAGAGATTGGAACATAGTTGAATGTGCAATTCGAGCGAATGCGGATTTTGCTAAAATGTCTCCCACAATCAGGGGTGGACATTTTTAATGAGGGCCATGCAGTTGGAACTGAAAGATCCCATAACCCAGACAGAGGTGATGTATGCAGGGATGTTTATATATCTTATATATCTTGGTCTTATTTCCCAATAACTCTGAGGTGCTAAATGATGCACACTGCTGTGGACCTGTGAACAAAGACCATTGTTTGGTTTTCTTTAACAACCTGATTAACTGACTGCGGCAGCTGCTCAACACATTATGTGCTTATACAGATGAGAGCTGAAGCCAAAGCGTGACAGCGGCCGACGGACCGTGTTTCCGCTCTTTTGGGAGAGTGAGGCTTGACGTTTGCAGGCGAAGATACGGATCAGCTGTGGAGCAATTCACCCTTATCTGTTTCCCTTTGGCTTTATCAAGATCCTGTCTCTACTGATGAGTGTCCAGCAGGTTTATGGGAAGGAGGACGGCTATTGTTGGGTGCAGATCACGGTAGCTGTGAATATGAACAATTGTCTGGGAGGAGTTTCCAGCAAAGCAAAAGATATGGAGAAATTCACATGTATTTCTTAGTAAATCAATAGACTCCTCGGAACATTTATTAATGTATTTCCGCTTCATTTAAGTCTGTATTTTACTTCTTTTTTTTTCTTTTTTTACAGTAGTAGAATATTGAAGATCAATATCTGATTGTTCTATAATGATTAACACCAAGTTTTAACCAAGAGTCATTTTCTTTTATTAAATACAGAAGATCATGTTTCAGTTTTTGGTTTACTTTTTCAAGCAGAACCTTATGGTTGTTGCCATAAGGTTCTGCTTGGTACTTGTATGTAAAAATTCATTGAAAACAATTTAGAGAGTAAAATTGTATATAACTGAGACAGAAAGAGAGAGGAGATAAGAACTACCATTAGAAGGAAAGAGGTAGAGATAAGAAAGAGGGAGGAGAGGTGAGAAAATTTAGAAAACAAATCAAGAAAAAACATAAATAATAATCAATGCCAAAGATGTACAATAGTTCCTAAATGTCTTCTTCTGCACCTGCATGAGAAAAAAACAAACTAAACAAATCAACAGTAAAAAGAAAACAAAATAAAAACAAAGTAAGCATCAAAACAGCTTAAAAGTCGCAGGGAAGCGGCTGTTCCAATCGTTGCATTTCCGAATTCTCCCGAGTGGAGCACGACTTTACGCGAGTGAATATAGTGAATGTGATTGGTTGGCTATCAAAAGGGGGGTTGTTGTGGAGGAAAGTTCGCAAGCACATTTGGTTGTGCCCGGTTTGTTGGAAGCATCTTGCTAACCAGTTAGCAACTTAGCGCTAGTAGGTTCCCAATGGGAAATTCCATTGGGACCAAGTAGCACTAAATTGGTGACTTAGAAACGACGCTGTCAAGGAACGCTATGGACAGCGGAAACATGCAAGAGGAGGAGAGTTCTCCCACTCTGCAGAATCTGTTAGTTCAATCTCTAACGTTCTGCTCTCTCTGCTTTTTCTCATAGTAGCTTCATCTGGTCTGTTCCTGTTTGGCTGTGACTCCATCCTGGAGAGAAATATCAGCTGTGCTGCTGCCATCAACACCTTTGTTTCTAGATGTTGGAGCTTGGCCTGTTTTCCAGTGTAGTCCTGTTTCTCTGACTGTGACTAACTGGATGTGCTCTCTTTATCCTCTGACATGGGAGCTGGCTCGGAGCTCGTCTGCCTGGCTGTGTGTTTCCTGGACGGGGCCGCCTTTTACAGCTTCTTTTTCTATGTCTGCTTCTGTCTCCTTGAACCCCAGTGGGCCTCAGCAGATGGCCGCTCACACTGAGCCTGGTTCTGCTGGAGGTTTCTTCCTGTTCAAAGGGAGTTTTTCCTCTCCACTGTCGCTACAAGCATGCTTAGTGTGAGGGATTGCTGAAGAGTCAATGAGTCGATGCAATCAGCTGGTTTTCCTTAGATAGAAAACTTTGAATCAGTTTGATTAGATGATCTGGTGAACTGGAATGTGCCTTGAGATGACATGGGTTGTGAACTGGAGCAAAAAACTTAATAAAGTGAAATTAAATCACCGAGCCAGCAAACACAGGCATCGTTCACCAGTGGGGAGCATAAGAAGGGGGAGGAGAAAAAATGAACTTGGACTTTTATTTCTTCATTTCTTCACCAGACTACAAAGAAAATCAAGACTTTCTTTGATTTTTTATTTTTTTTTTAAAGAAGCCTAATGCAACACAGATGTAGGAAAGACCTCTCTTTTGCAATGGCCACAGCAGGTTTAAAACAGCGATGCTTGTATCTATGGTCCCTCTCTGATGCTCTCTTATTATATTTAGGATTATGTATCCATAGAACCACAGTCTCATATCTGCTGCAGAACTGATGAGGTTTACTTCCAGGTTTGATCTCTAATTGTCTTCACCTGAGCTGCGGACGTCTGCAGCTCCTGCAGAGTTACTATGGAACTGTTATCTGAGCTTTCACTGTGAGAAAAATACAAAAAAATGTTAAAGATATATCATTAACTTTTCCAGGCACTGAACCACAACATTGATAACGTGTTTTATACACAAACCCGGGAGGTTAGCCCCCGACAGGGCTGTATGAGGTGGATCATGTCACATTGTTCAGTTTACTGCCTGCTGTGAGATATCCATATGAGGGTCGTTGCCCTGGAGCATTTGGTCATGGTACAAACTCTTAACAACTTTATCCATCCTGATGCTGAAGTTTCATTTTTTTACTTTAAACTTGAAAGGATGTGTTAGCATAGCGTCCCCTTATCTTCTGCTGCTTTATGATGTTTGCAATAATGTGACCTGTTCACTTACAACAGTTTAAGTCTGAAGTTCAACAAGTTAGTAAAAACCTACAGAGTGCTTTGTGAGATCCGGGTCATGTACTCAGAGACCCGTTACATGCTTCATGCATGCCATAATGACCGGGCACCTTGATCTGCATTTTAAACTGCTGATGTTCACCTAGTCTATCTCCCAGGACCTCCTCATGAGTGACATAAGTGACTGTTTGCACTTGGACAGGGGAGATAGTGTGAGTGCAATGTCATCACTGTGTTACATCACAGGGTAAATGTGTCTCACATCCTGTAAACAGCTGCCAGCACAGCTCTAGTGTTTCCTTAACGTTGTCATTGGGACTTATGAATGATATAATGATTTCTCTGCAGCAATATTAAAGAGAAAAAAATGTTAGAAAATTCTTCTTTCTATATATGTCTGAGATGCTGCATCAGACCTAATTACAATGCCTGCATGGCCTTAGCTTAGCAGCCATTAGGGGTTCAGGGGGAGCATTGATGTAAATCAGGCCCGTACAGCAAGGAGACACCTAAAAAACATG
>NW_015152560.1:13911-17519 GCF_000732505.1 Cyprinodon variegatus
CAAGGTAGAGCCAAAGGTTCTCATAACTTTAATGAAAGAACAAACTCACACAACACAACAAGTAGTTGATCATCAAGTGATCATGTTTTGTCACAAAAAGTGAAAGCAATTTCAGCAGCCACACCCAGACCTGAAAATGAAAGCACTTCAAACCTGCCTGATAGTCGGAGGAAGGTTATGAGATATCGAATGCAATACATCGTGCTCTACTTAAAAAGATTCAAGTTAAGGAAAATGTTGTGAGGACTGACATAGAAAAACTGTCTGTCTGGTTAAATGCATCTCAGAAAGAGAACATCCTACCCATCAGGCCAATAGCACGGTGGACCAGGCTGCAGTGTTCTCCCACTCTGCAGAATCTGTGGGAATAGAGATAGAATGAAGCAGAATGATGAAAAAGGGGTCCCTATGTCCTCCAGCAGTCTAAGCCTATAGCAGCATAACTATATAGATAGCTTACTGAGCCACTCTAACTAGGAAAGTTTTAAGCCTAGCCTTAAAAGTAGACAGAGTGTCTGCCTCACGGACTAAAACTGGTAGTTGGTTCCACAGGAGAGGAGCCTGATGAATCTCCAGGTGCCTGATTGGGTACTACAGTGGCCCTTTGAGGTTCCTGAAGGTCGATGGTGGTTGATCACGTCCTAACCTTAAACTCGAGCACAGTGTGTGTATGCACCTGGACAATGGCACACATTACCACTGAGAACAGGTCAAAAAGAGGTTTAGGAGTGGCCTAGTCAAAGTTCAGACTGGAATCTAATTAAATTTCTCAACTCCAACCAGCAGTTCAGGTACAGAAACCTTTTCCACAGAGTCTTCCTCCTCAGCAACACAAAAAGTGAAACAGTTTTAGTAGGATTAGGAAGAATTCTGCATATTTTTGTCTGATGTTTGAATTTGTTTCATAATATGAAAAATTTTTATTGTGAGAAAAGGCAAAAGAAGAAAAAACAAGCAGGAAGGCAAATAATTTTTCACACACATCACTGTATTTATTTATATAATGATCTGTGTTGTTGTTATGCATGCTGACAGATTATAAAACAAGTGGATTTATCGTATCTGTTATTGGTAATAAACATGAAGCGCTGCAGGGACATGGAATGGACCTTAAACCCAGAGCAGTCCAGTCAACAAACAAGCAGCACATGTTTACATGCTGATGCAGGGGATTTTACATCCTATCATGGTTACACAATTCTACAAAATGATGTCCCAGCCCAGAAATAGACAGTTGAATGCATAGATAAAACAAAGATGTACCATATAAATAGGAGCTTTGGGACGCCATTGTTTCTAGAGTTGCACTTCCTCTTTCTGACGGCCACGGATCAGCTACACCTGCAGGGTGAGAGACATGAGAGCAGGGTGGAGGTGTTGGAGAACAGACATGGGGGTTGGCAGGGTGGACAGGACAAAAGGGAGTGCAGGGTAGAACAATGGGAAGGCCCTACAGTGGAACTGGAGCGAGACAGCAAGTCTGCCGGGCCGCCGGCCACCCGGCCCTATAAGGAGCCTCCAGCGCCACACAGGAAAGGACTTTCTCCAGAGCTGCCTGAAACAGACACACAATCTGATAGTCACACAGCGCGCAGCTACACACTGATACAGGCAAACAATAGAGGCCCCCATCCTGGACCTGACTCTGCCGTAACTCCAGGGAGTCTTCTCCCTCACACCCAGGGAACACATTGTGTGGTTTGGGTGGACAGTAACAGAGGCAGAGGTTAAAAGGCTCCATTTCTGTCAGAAAAGATTCTTCACAGCATCAATAGTGAACTCTGCTTTATCCGACCGGTTTAATTCTTAGTGTAGATAAAAGAGGAAAAAACATCCAAGGCCAACAGCTTCTTCCTTTTCTCTGAACCCGAGACTTGAACTTGATGCGCTCTAAAGGAAATGTATTTACTCCTGATAAGTACTTTAGTCTGCAGGACAAAGAGCTATTGCTGGCTGCCAGCGACACACAGCAAACGGTGTCAGCTCATCGGTTTAGCATCAAAGGTTAGATATTGTGAACCGACAATGATAAGTCGCCTCTGTTTATCTCAAGAGTCACTGATTTCAAGACTCTTACATTTGTTGTGTGTTCAGCATTTAATTTATTCCTCGAAATGCAGATTATAGAGGCTGCAGTGATATAGAACAGCTCTCTGAGTGAATAAAATGATGTACGGAGGGACTGACTGAAATCTGCACAAACAAAAACTGCTTTCCTGCAGAAGCTCCTTCAGTTCTGTGCTGAAGCACTGAGAAAAACTCATTCCTCAATCATTTCTGTATCAGGAGGCTTTTTAACTTTATTGTCCACTTTCCTTGCAGATTCTCTTTCTTTTTTAACAGAAGACATTATTATTTTTCTTTCTAGTTTGAATGCTGAGCTTCTCATTTATTTTGTTTTAACATCTTAACTTTTCTTTTGACCACTTATGGAGCTCAAACAATGCAGCCAATGTTCCAGTTTTTAGCTCTAAAGAGTTCTTTTGCCTTTTCTCTACACTCCTGATGTTCTCCAGCCTCCAGTAGTTATGATTTTAAAGGATTTTAAATGGTTTTAATACAATATATTGATTGTATTAAAACTGTAATACTGGAAGCATTGACCAGAACCCAAATAAAACACCTAAACTGGAGCCTCACTGAGACATGGCTGCAGCATCGTAACCCTACTGTCTCTCTCAGGGGTTCCCAAACATTTCAGCACGTGACCCCAAAATACGGATGCCACAAATTAAGCCCCATTTACACTACCCTCTGAAAACTGATCGGTGACGAGCTTGGATCAGTTAATCGTGCCGAACTTGGTTCCTTACGACCATTTACACATAACGCTGGCGCGGTTCCTAGCCTCCTAGTGACAATCTGCGGTACTGTAATTTCCCGCCCGTAACATTCAGGAAGTTATGTTTCGTTATCATTGTGATATTTCATTGTTTGCGGAGAGTCAGGTGAAGAAGGAAGCCTTTGGTGAATTTACTTGACAGAGTTGGCTTTTGGGAAGTGGATACGACAAACAATAGTCTAATCAGGGCTTATAGAAGCAGGAATCAATGAAAGACATGGAGCTTCATCGCACTGCAAAGCAGAATCTTCACTGGAAATCATGTGGCACGGTAGGAAAGCTAGGATTTTTATGAATGTCTGAAATCTCCTGATTATGGAGGCTGGCTGTAAGGAGATGACTTGTCTGCTTTGTTATCTGAGAACCGAGCCAGAACTGAACCGCGCCGAGCCATACTGGCGGAGTAGTACCAGTTTAGCCTGGTTCGATGGTGTCTGGCATGGTCCGGTTGAGGTGTGCGTTCCATTTACACTCAACAGTTATCTCGGTTACTGTGCTCGGACCGATCTTGGCACAGTTTCAAAAATAAATTTAAAAATAATTTAATTATTTCATCTTAAAGGTATCCTTAATTATTCAAAGTGTAATTAAGTCAATTAGGACATCATTAAGAAATTAGAACGGTACCTTTTATAATGTCACATCACCGATAATGAATAAATTATTAATTATTAGCGCCATTCTCCCCGCTTTACAAGCTAAATCAATGGGAACTACTAGACACATCTGCAATCAACAACAATTATTGAAGATTTCCAGAGGACTT
>NW_015152560.1:17809-19439 GCF_000732505.1 Cyprinodon variegatus
CGTCACTAACCAGTAGGTGGCAGTAGTGTTCTTTGACAAACATGGATGCCTCCAGTAAAGCACATTCACATGAAAATTACTCTGAATTAAAAACACTGATCATTTATTGAACAGGATGGAATCATTTCAGATTTAAAGAACTTTCAGGAGTTTTTATTCAGAATGTGGCCAGACTTTTCCTTTAAAATCCTTCTATCAGTCTAGAAATCACTGAATAAATTAACACCTCAATCCATAACAGATCTCTTGTCAGTGGATAAACCTCCCAGACCACTCAGTTCTTCTAGAACTAGAACCAAACATGGAGAATCAGCATCTATGCTCCACTGATCTGGAACAAACTCCCAGCAGACTGGAAAAGATCTGAAAGCCTGAGTTCTTTGAAGTCAGAGTTAGAAACCTGTTAGTTTAGAGCTGCCTTTGACTGGTGGAGTAAAGCTGTTTGCTGAAGTATTACTAGTTTAAGTTGTTTTTATTTTTCATCAATGTTACTATTTAATTCATGTAAATCACTTTGAAATGTCCATGTACTGAATTGTGCTATAAATATACATTATTTTTGCTTTACAATAGGACGCTCTTGCCTTTCATTTTCAGGATCTTCCTGGGCATTTCGGTCGCTTCAAACTAACATGTTTATGGTGTTCCTGCCCGTTTTCCATTATGGATGACGCTTTTCTGTCCAAAATGTTTTAGTCTGGAAAATGTTCAAACTAGGGATGTGATTGGAAGCTGACTGACGTGCTAATTTAATTTTCCAAAGCTCACAAACATTAATGACAGGTTCAGGTATGACGAGTTTGCAGCTCAGGTGGAAAACCTACCAAACGTGGAAAAGGTTTACCTGGAACATCATGGTGTTTCCCAGTTAGGGTCATGTCTGTTAAACAGTCGCCCCTAACATCCACTCTGTGTTTGTTAAATCAACAAGCAGAGACGGGGAGAGGAAGCGTGGCCGTGGCAGGTCGGTGTGCGGCGCCCAGCCACCATGTTGGTTTTATTGTTTTGTTTGGGACGGGTGTCTCTGCGGGTGCCATCCATGGAGCAGGGGTCACTGTTGACGCAGCTTACTGACGCAGGGCAAACAGCGGCGTTCAGATGGATTCACAGGTTACGTATTAGAGAGAGGGAAGCTTTCCACAAAGGGATGATTCATCCAGATTCAACACAACAGCTTTGTCCCTGAACAAATGACACCAGTGCACACGCAACCACATATTGTAAATTTGCCAAATTCCTCTAGTCCCTGTTGCATTGCCTGTCTTAAGTGTCACTTTAAGTCAAAGTATTGCAGACACAAATGGCTCTGGATAATGGAGCGAAACACATGGGGCCTCAGTGAGAGAAGTGTGATGAGTCAGACACGCCGCCGCTTTAGAAAGAACTAGCAAATACCAAGAGCCGGTTGTTTTCCTGCATAATGTTCCCAAATGTAAACCTCTTCCTGGATATATCTGACATTACGGTCACCGTCTGACTGCAGCTCGGTCCTGATCATCCGCTCATCCAGCTGCTTGGCACACGCGGTGCGAAAAGGGGGCAGCGCTTCCGGGCGGAAACATGCAAAACATTCCAGTGGATTCAATCTTTCACCAGAAAAATGTCATCCTTTCTGGCGCTTTAGTATTCA
>NW_015152560.1:22206-23747 GCF_000732505.1 Cyprinodon variegatus
GAGCTTGTCTGCCTGGCTGTGTGTTTCCTGGACGGGGCCGCCTTTTATACTTACTTTTTGTATCTATGCTTCTTTTTCTATGTCTGCTTCTGTCTCCTTGAACCCCAGTGGACCTCAGCAGATGGCCGCTCACACTGAGCCTGGTTCTGCTGATTTCTTCCTGTTAAAAGGGAGTTTTTTTCCTCTCCACTGTCGCTACAAGCATGCTTAGTGTGAGGGATTGCTGAAGAGTCTCTACAGGTTGAAATGACAGAGACAAGAGGGGTGTAATTAGAATAATGGCGGAGGAGTTAAAAAACATCAGGTTTTGAAAATGGGAGCAGTTGTTTCATTTAGTGTTGATATAAAATCACCAAAAACGTTCAGAGTCCATCTGAAGTCCATTGAAGCCTGACTCAGTTGCTGTGATGAAGGAAATTGCCACCTGTACCTAATTCAGTGGCCATTAAACCAGTTTATCTCCTCATTGTTTTGTTCCCGCTTTACCTCTTACTCATGTCACATTTGAAGATTTGTCTTTTATTTAGAAAATAGTCTGAAACTGATTGTTATGATGAATTATAAACACTTCACAGTAACTTAAACAAATCCTGCTGCTGGGAGCGCGTTTCTAAAGAACTCCTATCAGCCGGTGGCGGGCGGCTGAGCAGTTGTTTAAATCTGCTCCTCTAAACAAGCTGCGGGGGTTAAAATGGGATCTGGAGAGGCTGATATATGGACAGCACCACGCTTTGGTCGCCGACCGACCAATGCCTGATCTAACCCAGGAAGGACCCTGACTGAGTTAGAGATAAAAACAAGCTAAAGATAGAAGCAGGAGAAGCCTTTTGTTAATGTGAAGGCGGCCAAATGCCACATCCCCAACCTGTTCATCAAAGCAGCCCAAACATTTATCCCTGCTGACTCTTTTTTTCTTCTGCAGTTGAGCTGAATGCTGACTAATCTTAACCGTGAGGGCAGCTGATGTTCAGTTCCTCATCTCAGACGTTGGAAGGAACCGGTCTGTACTGGAACTGAGTTAGCGGCCCCTCCCTGCCTGTAATCACTAATCCACCACCTCTCATTTTCTGCTTGCCTCTATCTTGTCTGTGAGCTCAAACACAGAGGCGTAATGATAGGCTTTCCAACGAATGTGGAGCTTCATCATTAAACATGTTCCTCAGAAATAAGAAGGAAAAATGAACTAAGGCGGGGAACATACTTTCATTCTGAGCTCCTTCTCATGGGAGCACTTGGCTTTTATTAGTGTCATTGTTCTCATGCTGGGCTATTTTACATGCCTGTTACCGGAGGAAATCAATATTAGCATTCCAGCTAATTCAGATTAAACAGAACAAAGAGCTCAGAGAGTAAAGAGAGGTTAGACTGTTTAATGTCACAATCCGCAGTCGAACAAACAGGACTGAGACCAATTAAGCAAGGAGTTTGGAAATCCTCTTATATCCAGTATTTTATGTCAGAGACTACTTTACTGAAATGTTTTTATCTTTATTAGTTTTTTTTTTTACTTTATTTGTTCCAAAAGTGAACAAATTTTACAG
>NW_015152560.1:25032-31546 GCF_000732505.1 Cyprinodon variegatus
AACCTAGAACAGATAATGGATGTCTATTCTATTAACATTTCTCTATCTGTCTACTTTATGTGTTTCAATTCATAGGGCCCCCTACCTGTCTGCCTAGGGCCCCAAATTTCATAAATCCGCCCCTGAGCATAATATCTAATTATCTTGTTTTAAGGGTAAAAATCATATTATTTACCTGCTCAATTTAAGGGTAAATACATTTGATTTTACAAATTCTTACTCATTTAAGATCATTTTTGAAGTGCAGGATTAGATTATGAAAGAATCTCCCACATAAAAATAAAAGGATCAAACTGTGGGTTAGATTCCAGATTCCTGCCCCAGTGGTGAAACAAAGGGTGGCAGCATCATGCTGTGGGAAGCCGCTGAAAGCAGATGGGATGATGGTTGGAAATAAATACAGGAAAAGTTCATATGCAGTAAAAGGTTTTGTCCACTTTTTATTTTTATTTTTGAAACCAAGAATCATTTTCCTTTTACTTCATAATAATGTTGCTCTTTGTTGTTTTACGACATAAAACCCTAAAAAGATGCCTCAAAGTTTGTGGTTTTATCTTTTTCAGGGAAAAGTCAGAGCATGATGAATCTGTTCTGCTGCATCCTGTCCTTCTCCTGTCTCTCCCTTCACTCCCTGTCCTCCAGGCTCAGCCCGTCTACCGCAGTGTCTGCTCACTTCAAAGCAAGAGCCGCGTCTCTGTCTGAAGAAAGGCAGGAAGCGGGTGGGAGAGGACAGGCTTGGATCCAAAGCTGTAAACTGGTGCCAGCGGGGGAAAGATGGCCAGGACAGCAACCTGGAATATTTATCTTTCGTTTCCCAAACAATTAGGTAGAATTAAAAGAATCAGGAAGCTGATAGAAAGAAAAAAACTGCTTGGCAAGAGCAACAAGGACAAATGGAAGAGGTAAAAAAAGCAAAGCGTTGCCTGCAGGTTAACTGCAATGAACTTTTCACCCTAACCCTGTTTTCCTTTGCTGGGTCAGATGAGGAGACTGGAAGCCGCTAATTAGCTTAGCATAAAAATTTAAAAATGGTCTGTTTATTGTTGAAGTTTTAAAAATTTAGCTCTTCATACTTATTTTATCAATCTGTCTTTGAGTCACTTTGGTTTCTGTTTAGTTGTTAAAACATTTTAATAAATGCAGAACTGCAGAAAAGTGTTGCTGACAACAACAGCAGGACCAACTCTGACCTGTATGAGGTCAGAGATAGGCTGCCGCCGCCGTTGCAGAGCCACCGTTGCAGAGCCACCGCCGCTGCAGTGCCGCCACCGCCGCAGAGCCGCCGCTGCAGAGCCGCTGCCGCTGCAAAGCTGCCGCCGCTGCAGAGCAGCTGTTTTTGGCTTTCAAGAAAAAAATAAATTAGGATTAATCCAGCATTTAATGAGTCTATTGTGTTTCTGTCGGGGCGACTGTGGCGTTGGGTGTAGGAGTTTGCCCTGAAATCGAAGGGTTGACGGTTCAAGCCCTGGCTTCAGTCGTTGTGTGGCCAAGACACTTCACCTGCATTGTCTACTGATGGTGGTCAGAGGGCCTTGGTGGCGCCAGTGTACGGCAGCCCCGCTTCTGTCTGTGAGCCCCAGAGCAGCTGTGGCTACAATGTAGCCTGCCACCATCAGTGTGAGTGAATGAGTGAATAACTGAATGCTGTGTAAAGTCTCCTGACTTCAAAGCAGGAGCTAAAAAACAGAGTGAAGATGTGGTTGATGTCTTTTCATTGAAACCCCCTGAATATAAACCTGAATAATGACGAGGAAACACTTTCCTTATGGGTGAGGTGGGGGCCGAAGGACCACAGATTACAGTTTTATGTAAATGATTAAAAACTGAGTGCGTTTAATGATGTTCTGCCAACTTTAAACTGATTTTTTCTAATAACTGTAATCCAGCTGCAGCCGGTGATGTTGATATGGGTTATGTTTAATCAAACCCAGCAGGCCTGTTTTAGATACCTGCTGTGAGGTGGCGTCCCATAGGAGCCAAATCATACAGACGCTGGCTGGAACCATGGAGGAAGAGAAGGGGAAATATAGAGATTTGTTTAATTGCAAGGCAGCAAATAAAACATAGAAAAACACAGGCAGCTAATTAGCATTATCAACTTTTTTCACTTCTCTTTTTTTTATAATACATTTTTTATTTCTCTTTTTTTCCTGCAGTTGGTTTTATGCTACGCAACTGAAAATGAAACCCGTTTGCGTCACAAACCCGATCTGCACCGTCAGCTACATCAAGGTCATCCTCAATTTTACTTTGTAAAATAAGACTTAAAATAAGTGTTTCCCTCCCTAAAAATAGTTTGCGTACTAAACTATAATGTATTAAAGGTTAATAAAGTATTCCCTGACAAAATAAATGCATAAAAATCCTTTCTGTTTTATCACTCTGTTACTGATCTCTAAAGGAAATAGGATCCAACGCTACCTTTTTCAGATATGGATTTGAACATAAATCTAGTATTTTTAGTTTTATGTTTTCCTTTTGTGTTAACATTATGTATATAGTGCATAATCTAAAGAGAGAAACTACTAAAATGCAGATAAACATGGTTTAATTAGATTTTGCTGAACTGCTCTGAGCATGTCTGCTTATGACGTCAGAGAAGCTGTTTAACGGAGAAAATGTAAAAAGGATCAAAATTGTCTTTTTGTAAGATGTGTATTAGCATTCTTTAATAAGAACAGAAATAAGTACCTTTAGTAACATAATTACATTATTTATTGCGACCTGGATGAATATCTGCTTGGATCAGGTTTCAATTCAATTCAGTTTATTTCTATAACGCCAGTTAATGACACGTCATCTCAAGGCACTTTATAGTTCACCAGATCATCCAGTCAAATTGCTTCAAAGTTTTCTATCTAAGGAAAACCAGCTGATTGCATCGACTCATTGACTCTTCAGCAATCCCTCACACTAAGCATGCTTGTAGCGACAGTGGAGAGGAAAAACTGCCTTTGAACAGGAAGAAACCTCCAGCAGAACCAGGCTCAGTGTGAGCGGCCATCTGCTGAGGCCCACTGGGGTTCAAGGAGACAGAAGCAGACATAGAAAAAGAAGCATAGATACAAAAGGCAACTGTCAACCAGCTCCACAGGCGGCCCCGTCCAGGAAACACACAGCCAGGCAGACGAGCTCCGAGCCAGCTCCCATGTCAGAGGATGAAGAGAGCACATCCAGTTAGTCACAGTCAGAGAAACAGGACTACACTGGAAAACAGGCCAAGCTCCAACATCTAGAAACAAAGGTGTTGATGGCAGCAGCACAGCTGATATTTCTCTCCAGGATGGAGTCACAGCCAAACAGGAACAGACCAGATGAAGCTACTATGAGAAAAAGCAGAAAGAAAAGAACATGCACTCTGCAGAGAATAGAGATAGAATGAAGCAGAATGATGAAAAAGGGGTCCCTATGTCCTCCAGCAGTCTAAGCCTATAGCAGCAGAACTATAGAGATAGATCAGGATAACCTGAGCCGCTCTAACTAGAAGCTTTATCAAAAAGGAACGTTTTAAGCCTAGCCTTAAAAGTAGACAGGGTATTAACAGGTATGTGACAGAATGGCTTCAGAATCAGACGCCTCCAATGTTTCTTTCTCAGACCTACAGGTCAGACAATATGTTTAGCTTAATTTAAAGCTGTTCGTCAGCTTCCTTTGCAGCCATTAAACTTTCTTACAGTTTTAGTATTTCCAATTAAAAATAGGACATTGTTATAATTTAAACATTTTTGTGTCTTGTGTAAAAACAAACATTCAACATCAGATTAAATGCAATCATCCATCTTTTGTTTATTGAGTCTACAAACAGAATCACTCCTTTCTAAACTGAAACCTCCCCACCTGCACCTGATACTGGGCTTTCCAGCAACGCCTCCAGTCGGATGTCATCATGCACAAGCCCAGAGAACCGGTTTGAGCTGGTAGAGGGAGTATGGAGGCGAGCAGATTAGCAGACATCCACTCAGCTGATATGTGCGTGTGGAGCTAAGCCATCCTACACCCACAGGCTGACAGAAAACAGATAGAAAGCAGTTTTATTGAAGGCTGGAATGTTTGCCTATAAAGGGTGATTCTAGCTTTCCTGAGGGTGAAGAATCAGACAGCGACGGAGCAAAGCCTCCACACCACTAAGCCCTGTAATTCTACTTAACAGACTCTTATCACTGATGATTATTAGAGACTACGGTGCAAACAAGCTTTGCTCCACTCCAGCCTCCTGGAGCAGCCTGAGCCAAACTGGTTTGCGCCGGTTTGATGAGCCATACTGTAACTGTGGGGGAAGCCCAGTAAATATTAACCACATCCTGACATGAGTAACTCTGCCTGTTCTGGAACGGCAGGATTTCTGCGTCAGAACGAGGAAAACAGTCCACAGAAATTATCTGTTTTCTGTCTCAGAAACAACTCATGACTCAGCATTAAACCAGCCGCAGCAGCCCTGGTGACCCTAACGAGAAACCAGCAGGTCAGCTGCTGGTTGCCATGGTGATCTACAGTGTTTGCTGTCAGGGATTCCCTGTTTATAGGCATCCTGTAGACCAGGAGTCTGCAACATGTGGCTCTTTGGACCGTCTCCAGCGGCTAAAATTTATTTAAAAAGCTAAATAATGTAGTATAATAAATACCAGTATTAACAGCTTTTAATAAGTCGGAAAAGGATTAGAATAAAAGAACCAAAAACATGTTTTAAGAGACATTTTTTCTTTGAATTAGCTTGGAAATGATGTGTTTTAATATTATTTTAAAAGCTAAAAAATGCTGCATGAACTGTTGATTGTTTAAGATGATAATTCCTTATACAAGATTTAAAAAAAAGGGTATTTTTGTTATTTTTTGGCTCTTTGGGTATGAAAGGTTGCAGATGAAACCAGAAATACTGTGATTTTCAGTTTCCTTTTAATTGATGATTCATTATTAATTCCACTATTTAGTGTTTGAAAGATTTGGGCGTAAATCTGTTGGAGTTAATGTAAAATTTGACAGATTTTGACACTAATGAGTAAAATAAACTCAGTTTGCATAGAGTAAATTTTACAGTAATTTGGAGAGAAACCAAATGTTAAAATAAAGTTGTTTTGGTCTGAAGGCTGTGATGGTGTTAAAGGGTTAAATGGGGTTAAATGAGGACAGACAATCAGCTGTGGTACAAACATTTATTTTGTTTTTCAAAGGAATGTTACCAAAGTATAAAAGTTTGACATTGTGGCCACAGACCGGTGGCTTTCATACAGTGAAGCTGAGAGCAAAGAAAAGCTGTTTTCAGTCTTTCAGGTTCTTGGCACCATGAAGTGTCCCAGTGCGGCTGTGATGCTCCGCAGCATCCGCGGGATGCTGCTCCTCCTGCAGGCTGCACAGCCCTGCTCTGTCCCCTCAGACATGCTGCTCCATCAGCCCTCAGCAGAGCTCCTGCTTGCAGCTCCTCCATCCGGGGCGCAGCGGCTGCTCCTCCGCGCGGCACGGCGCGGCGCGCGCTCCTCTGGGCGCCTGACGCCGCCCTCCATGCGGAGTCCCATCGGGATTGTTCCTCACTCGGCTCCGGTCAGAGCCGACATGTAGAGACCAGGCTCCGGAGCCGGAGGTCAGCGCAGCTTCAGCAGCTGCCGCAGCATCCCCGCGATGCGCAGGAACTTGTCCTTCTTCCGCTGCTTCAGCGCCATCAGGGCCCGGGCCGTCTCCTCCGGGTCCTGCGTGTAGGAGAAGATGCTCCGCACCCTCTCCTCCGCCTTCATGTCTCCGGTTTTCTGGAAGAGCCTCATCACGGCGTCCTGGTTCACGTTCTCGAAGATGTTGGCCGCGGCCTTCTTACGGTGCGCCGTGGCGAACTTGTTGCCGTGGACAGAGGGGCTGACCCGGCGGGACTCGGAGGACACGTAGGAAGACATCTGGACTCGTGGTGTTTGTGGACCGCAGCTCCAGCTGTGGTAGATAGAGGTCAGAGCCAGGATGGCCGCGATGATCAGCGATGGAGCGGATGAGAGTAGAGCTGTGGTCATCCGGTATTTATAGGCCCGCGGTGGGCGGAGCCTCCAGCGTGACGTCTGCTGTCGGGGAGCAGAAACCAGCGCCGCCTTGGAGGAGGAGGAGGAGGGGGGGATGGGGCCACTAGAAAAATAAAAGTTAACTGATTTTTGAATTTTATTTCTGTTTAATATGAGAAAAAAGTCAAAATTCTGACTTTTTTTCCCCTCAGAATCTCAGAATGTTAGCATCCAGCCGCAGCCATGTCTGTTTTAGAGACTAGCTCTCTAGTTTTAATCACCTTCTGTTCTTCCATTAATCAAACAGCATCACCAGGGACCCTTAGAGACGTAGAAAGTCGCCTAATTCCATCATTTTCCACCAATGTGTTCACATGTTTGTCAGTGAAGCTGAGTGCTCCACATCTCTGCCTTCATGGGGCCCATCTACATTAAGATCTACATTTCTCAGATTAAAGTCAGAATTTGAAAAAAGGTCAAATTCTGAGATTAAAGTCAGATTTCTGACTTTTGTTTCCTACGGAGCCCCTCTGATGACA
>NW_015152560.1:32671-36999 GCF_000732505.1 Cyprinodon variegatus
GTGCATTGTGGTTCTCCTGTGTTCTCAACAATAGGAAAACATTCAATAAATAGATGTTTGAGCTCATTTTTGGAAAATACAAAACCCTCATGAAAATCGTTCGGATGGAGTTACTGTAGGTCCATCAGCCTCCACCCTTAGTGTGCCCCCACCCTTAGAGCGCCCCCACCAACTTTCATCACAAAGTTACTTTATGTCAATGCTATGAAGAATTATTCTCCTAAAATATATCCTGAGAAATGCACCAATTTTGCACATCTCTGATGTTGCTGCTATCTACAGTCATAGCAGCCATTTTCTTTCCTTTCATCTAGTTTGCTTATAAAGCTATTTTCTCCTGCACCCTAAATGCACCAGGGAGTGTTATCACAGATCCTTCCTCCCAGCAGCTGGAAGACTCTAGAACCACCACTGTTCCCATCAACCTCAACGAATTCTTCCATTCATGATGATTTTGCACAGTTTCTGCCTTAGTCAATTAAATAACCTGCTGCTGTCATTCTGCACATCTCTGATGTTGCTGCTATTTTCAAACATCCATTACTGGAAAAATGTCCATAGCTGGATATTGGTGATTTATTCTCCAGGTGCAGTTTTATATTTGTTAAAACACTTTACAATACACTATTTTATTGTTTACTTTTAACTCTTCACTATGTTATTCTTATAAAGTTTCTAAGCTCCACATTTGTCTGACATTTTTTTCTATAATCTTTTTGCTGTTGTAACAACAGAATTTCAAAATCTTGGGACAATAAAAGGATTTTCTAGAAATCTAGAAAGCCACACATTTCAGTTCATAGTAATCAGAGTTCCAGTTTAATTATTTTTTTTAATTTTATTTAGTTATTTATTTGACAGGGACCGTGTACATTAACTAGCATTGCTGCAGATGTAACAGAATCAACCAAGAGGCTATTTTTCATCTGTTGTCCCTGGATTGATCTTTAAACTGTTTACCTAAAAACAGTAAGAATTTTACAGCAAACAATACTATCTAGATAGATAGATAGATAGATAGATAGATAGATAGATAGATAGATAGATAGATAGATAGATAGATAGATAGATAGATAGATAGACACAAAACATTCCACGCTAAAGGTATAAATATATACATATGTAACTATATATGTGTATATTTAAATATATTTACAGAGAAAATAAGATAATACACAATGTACAAAAGAGCAAAAGAATGAATAAATAAATGTCAAATAATTGTCAATAATTCTATCTATCTGAGTCAGAATTACTGAGGGGTTATGTAGGTTAGGTATACAAATAAATAAATAAAAAGAAATATTCTTCAATAAACGACAATTCTCCTCTCTTCCTGTCTCCTCCTCCTCACGATTCCTCTTTTTTTTTTGTTCAAAATAATTTTTCTTTCATTAAAAACGATCAAAGCCGATCAAATCTGACTCTAGAGGCCAATAATCATGACCAGTCAGATCCTGGGTCGTTTTTAAAAAAGACAAAATAACTGTATGAATGAAAAACTCTGATCAGCTGTTAGGAGGCAAACTGCTTCAAGCTAAAGAAGGCTGCAGAGCTCAGATCATTGACTTCATTAATTACTGCAACACACAAAGAGAGGAAAGTCCATAAAATCATGCAGATTCCAAGTCCAGTCCAAATGCCTTTCACCTAGTTTGAGGTGCATGTTTGTGTGTTTAAACAGGTTAAAGACATGAAATTATTAAATGCATTTTATTTCTATTCAAACACTACGGAAGCCCAGAGAGGTCGTTTCCCTCTGATACTTTTTCGCGGTGGTTTTCTCTAGAATACAAGTTCATTTTCTCATTATCTAAAGATAACGAAAGCCGTTTTCTCATCATAACGAGATGATAATTGTGTTAAAACTGATTACATCCCTCAATACAACAGCAGGAGAGGATTTAGAAGCATAAGTCTAATTCTGTAAACAATCCTGTGTTTAACATTTAGGGAACGAGACGACGTTGTTGGTTTGATGATTTGCTTCCACTTCTGATTCATAAGCAATCAGACCATGAGAACCAGGAGCTGTATGTTTGGGGGTGCGGTCAGAACGGTAGAAGGCCCGTCATCCACGGCACCTAAGAACAGCGAGGGCCAAGTGGACCCGACCGGAAAAAGGTTTACTAATCTAACCCAGCAGATTGCATGGAGACCCTTTGGATCAGCATGCTGTTAGCACCGTTAGCTTAGAGGAAGCCCTCCTCCAGGACCATGACTGCTATACATGCTTTAATTATTCACATCGTGTCATTTGCGCTGCATAGAAAGGAGCGTTCTGGCAGAAGAAAAGCATTTAATATGCTGTGAATCTTACCTGCGGTAGTTTCTGCATGAACCGTTCTTTATATGCATCACCGTCACCCATCCTCTGCTGCTTGTCCATCAGGGTCACGCTGCGTTTGGCGCCAGCAGTCTGTTGGCGAGCGGCGGGGCTCACCCTGAACAGGGTCTCTGCAACATCCGGAGACACCAATCAACATAACGGACATGATTTTGGACTGTGGGAGGAAGCCAGAGTACCACTACTATGAGAAACATCAGAGAGAGTAGAATGTTAGAGATTGAAATAACAGATTCTGCAGAGTGGTAGAATAAGGGTTTAATAGATTCACACATCAGGCTAATTCAGTCGCCTCCAGAGATGACTGACTTAGTCTGTCTGTCTGTTCTAACTGGGCTGGATCTATGACACAGTGTTGTTTATCCTGCTGGTTAACAACAGGAAGTTTACAAACTGAAACAGGCCTGTTTTCTGGCCTAAAGGTGGGTTTTCTCCGTGGGAGTGGAGTCCTGCAGGGTTCTGTGATACCCTTCCCTGTAAAACAGTCTGCAAACAGACTCCCCCTTCAGGGCTTCATTTCAAAGCCATTTTTAGCAGGCAGTTTGGGTTCTACTCTTCCCAAAACGGCCTCACAAGATTTTATCCTTCACTTCCAGTCAGCAGCAGGCTAAAAATACGCAGCTTCTGAAACTTTGTTTACAGCTGGAGGTGACCCGTGGCCGGCGCAGGAGGCTGACCCGCGCTGATAAGCCTGCGAGGCGTTCCCCCATTTCAGACCGCGATCATAAACAAGCTAGCTTCAGCCGCATGTTGCTTTACCTCCACTGCCCCCCCCACCTCGTGTAAAAGTGTGTCCTCTCCACAGACGAGCGCCTTAAATGGACAAACACAGAGGAAGTGTCGTTTCTCTCACTCTTGAAAATGAAGCGGTATGCAGAGCATGTGCCTTTGTTTGCTGACTCCAACAATAACCCGGGTCTGATGGGGGAACAATGGCCAGACTGTCGCTGACAGCTCTGTTTGCCAGGTCTGGCGGAACAATGCGTCGCCACAGGATACCTGTCCTTTCCCGCGATGGCATGACATTAAAATGCCGCCAAGGAGAAATAACTGAGCTGGCACATTTATGAGCTGACGCTGCCTCTAAGGCTTTCAGAGAAAAGTGAAATATTTGGCTTCTGACCTTGTAGCCATGGTCAACTTCAGCATTGAAACAACAGATAACTCTGAGCTGAGCTCATAGGGCTCTGCCTTCGATTGCATTCCCCTGCCTCTTCATTATCTTTTTAGATCTGTTTGTTTATGTTTATGAGTGTCAGACGCTCGACGTCTCCTGATTGAGTAACAGGGTCATTGCTTTATCTTTCAGGGGAAAAGCAGCAGGGTTTTCCTGCTCATTATCTGTGGCCATGTCTGTTGCAATAAAATGTCTTCTGGAGCAGCCAGAGAAGAGTCTGCCACCTCATTATTTTCATTATTGGAGGCCTTAAAGTCGTAGGAAAGTCATACTTAAACGTCAAATCATTCTAGCTTAAATAGGTATATAAATGTAAACTTTATCAGACCATATTGTCCAAAAAAGTTCGACAATTTCTATTATTCTTCTGTGTTTTTTTGTTCATTATCTTCTGCAGGTCAGTTAGTTCTACGTCAGCCTGAACACCTAAATTCGGCCAATCATATATCAACGATCATCTGTCAATCAAATGTTTTTGCGCATAGCATCTTGATTCATATGTCGCAGCGAATATACGCAACGGTTGAAATAAGAACTAGGAATCATTTCCTTCATTGCGAGGCAAGGGCTCAAACATGTACGGCTGGAAGCCTTCTACACCAAACCAAGCTTCTGCCGCCCTGGCGTCCTCTCCCCCAGCCTTTTTTGTTGCATTTCACTCAGTTCTGCTCTGACGTGGACTACGGGGTCAAAGGTAGCTTGAGAACAGACGATTGTGTCTGAATGCACAGAGCCGATTTGAAGCTGAAGCTTAGGGTGACATCTAGTCTATCAATGTTATAATCCTTGGTTCTTTATAACAGA
>NW_015152560.1:38829-40744 GCF_000732505.1 Cyprinodon variegatus
AGGGATTGCTGAAGAGTCAATGAGTCGATGCAATCAGCTGGTTTTCCTTAGATAGAAAACTTTGAATCAATCTGACTGGATGATCTGGGGAACTGGAAAGTGACCTGAGATGACATGATGTGAATTGGAGCTATAGAAATAAACTGAATAGAATATTAATAATCAGAGTCTGTGAAGGTGTAACTTATTTATTAACTGTATGATCATGTAACAGAAAATCATCAGAGTTCCCCATAGAGCCCCGATAACAACAGGAAATGTTCTAGTATCGCTCAGACCGAAGCTAAGAAGCAGTTTGAACGTCTCTGGTTTTCATTGTTTGGTTTAATTTTTAGGTACAAAGTTTCAAGCAAAAAAACATGGCAGCTTTTGCAAAAGCATCAGGTGCTAGAAGTGACCAGATCACTGGAGTGACGGTGAAGGGAGACGGTTCAGGCATCTGATCAGGACGCATCATACGGGAGAAAAACCAGAACCAGGAGCCTTTTTTATTTCAGCCATGTGAAAAACTGTTATTCTCCTTCGGGTTCAAAGATGATTGAATATTCAAACCAATTTCTTTGTACAGTTTTCTTTTTATTCACTGCGTATTTTTAAACTAGGATTGGTTATGCAGCTTTCCTTGAAGGAGTCTGCTTCTTATTTCCCACCCAGCAAAGATCTTATAACATGATATGCAGTACGAAATGTCTCTGGTTGAAATGCCGTTCAGCGGACACATAAACAGCGTTTGGTTGGGTAACCCCACAGATCGCCAGTGACCGAGTGATGATGTAAGAAGACAGCTCACTGAAACCGCCGTAACGCGGAGACACAGCATGATTCAGGTGGTTTGTTTTCTGTTTCACACAAGCAAGGTTTTTGTCAGAGCGTCACTTCCTGTTTGCAGATCTTGGGATAAAATCTCCTCTAAAAGCCCAAAAGTATCCCAGAACTTTTCAGCTTCAAACACACAAAATATAAAAAAAAACAGAAGGAGCCTTATGGAGGCAGCGCTGTAAAAAAAAACATGTGTAAACAAGCAGCTGTTTGAGCCTCGGTGATGGTAAGGCGAATTAAGTGACCCGCATGGAGTCTGGGTGGCTTACGGGAAGGCATGCGCTGCAGCCATGTTGAATAATGAGTCTAAAGTGGCAGAAAACATCTTTATTCAGAACGTGTTTATATCTCTCTGAGAGATTTTACTGGAAACTGTTGCTGGCAGCAAACGCAGTGCTTATGTAAGAACGGCTGAGTGGGGATGGACATCCGGAGCAGGTGGGAGTCTCAGCAGACTATTGTTGGATCGTTTGTGTCGAAAAAAGGATTTATTAGAACTTTAATTAATGCCAGAGATGCTGCTAAAACCACATGTCTGGTTTCAGTTTAAACTAACAGAAAGGATCAGCAGACTCTGATGTACTGATGTTTGCTTATTTAGATAAACCGAGCCACATCATAAGCCTCCTGCTCGTTTTATTGTCTGCTTTGTTCCGACATTTCCTGCAGTGAGAACATGGAGCATAACAGACAATGAGATAAACAGTTGAATGCAAAGCCCAGTTCATGTTTCCTCTCTGCACGCCCCTCCCTCTCCGCCTCAGAGGGCCGGTTGGTGCATGCAGATTAAATGTCTGAGCATTGAGCCGGGGCGGACACCCAGCGTCTGAACCGGCTCAATCCGGCTACCTCTCCTTCACGGTTGGCTGCGCCGCGAGCGCCTAAGGCCAGGCCTACTGTTCATCTGTCGATACGCTGCTCCTCTATCAGGATCCTGAACTCAGCTTGTCCTGGACCAACCGCATCAGTTGCATCACACTCAGGCCGCTGGGCTACAGGGGGGGTGTTAATTCAATTCTATTCAGTTTATTTCTATAGCTCCAATTCACATCATGTCATCTAAAGACACTATCCAGTTCAACCAGATCATCCATTC
>NW_015152560.1:42302-44501 GCF_000732505.1 Cyprinodon variegatus
TAAAATCTTTTTTTGAACCCTCATCTTTTTGACTCGTGTCCTCAAATATGTTGTGCCCTTGGTGGACGTAACACGCCTGATCTAGACAATATTATCATTTAGATGTTTCAAAGCCTCCGTCTTACAATTGAGAGACAAACTGCCATAAATCCTCCTTCCAGGTTCAGTAAAATAATCCTCTTTACTGATAAGAGTCAGCAGAGCAGGGAATCACGGTCTTTACTGCATGAGGAGAACATGCTGTTGGAGGCTTAACTGTCTCCATAGTGATACAGTAGGGGACAACAGAAGCGTGAGTGGGAGGAGTGATGGGAAGGGCCCTGCCTGTGTCACCATAACACTGCTCCACCAAACAAGCGGTGACTCAGAGCGTTTCGGCATCTCTATGGTTTGATAAATGGGAGGCAGAGGAAACTGGATGAGTCTCCTGCTTCTCGCCTCCATAAACCTGTGAGCATCGCTGTTTCTATGCTGTGTGATGATGCAGAGCTGAATGTTTGGCACATCAGAGGTCATCGGAGGTCGTTGGCTTTTAGTGGGAGCAGTGAGCTAAATCCTGTAGAAGCAGCGTCTTGGTTTCAAGTATCTGCTTTATATGTACGAAAGTTTGGTCAAAGGTTATCTGAAAAGTGATGAGCATGTAGAGAAAAGAAGAAGCATCGTATGTTTTACACTTTGTTTCCTTGGAGACTCGGTAAGCAGCATGAGTGTTATGTTAGAATCACTAAGAATTTCCTGTTTTCTAACTAAACATAGAGGTCTGATCAGAGGTGTCAGAAGTAACTCCAGTATAAATCCTACTGCTTAAAAACACTTTTATAGAACTTAGAGGATTAACTTCAGCTTTTTACTCCAGTAAAAGTGTAAAAGTACCATTTTTAAAACTACTTAATCTCTCAAAACCCATTTTACGACCCTTTTTAAAGAGTTTACGATTAATAACTCAGAATGCATGAAAATGACACCAGTAAGATGTTTACCAATATAGATTAGAGCTTAGATTCTCCATAATTTAACCACAAAGTTAATTTAATGGACACAGTAAGCACCAAAGCACAATGAACACAGATATGGCAGCATGTCAAAATGTAAACAAAGCAGCCACAACAATAAAACATGTCTTTATTACTGCTGTTCAAAAAAGACCTATTATTTTAGAGAAAAAAAAGCTACTTTGAGTCATGTTTGAACTGATGCGGCTTAGGCTGTGTTCTACTCACCCGATTTTCATTTAAATATTCAGAAACTAGAAAGTGTTAGCTTTCAAATAAAGTATTCCACGTGTAATTTGGTCTTACAGTTTCTACGTTATTTGCTTTTCGTTTTGGGGATGCAAAATAGGCGAGAATTACCCAAAATAAGGTGGATAATAAAGTATAAAAATAAAAGTAATGCAGGAAAAAATGTTAAGGCCAGAAACTTTACCGCTCTACCCAATTAAAGGAACATTTTTCTAAAATTCTGGATGATAACTTCCTTAGACTTTATTTTCTTTCTTTAGAACTAATATTAACAGCATCACATTTAACTTTGCATTATCTAAAACTATTTATTTTGGTTTGTGGTGAACAAGTTCTCATCATGTATCTGAATGGCTGAATCAATCCTGCTTAAACTTAATGTAAATAAAAAATAAATGTCTAAATCCAACAGTGCAAATCATGTGGAAGATATTTATGTGGCTGGAAAATATAAAAGTTGTGTCAAAACCCAAATTCCTAGGCATCCTAACAGAATCTAAACTACCTTTTAAATCCCAAATAAAAAAGGTGTCATATTGATTCAAATTCAACGTTTATAATTATTTCTTTCATAAGATCAAACTTGTCTCTCCAGGCAGCTGAAATGTTGATGTAGAGTATGTCTGTCTCACATCTCCTACTGTCTTACAAGCTGGTCACAGGCAAATAAATTCACTCTTAAACCTTTAGAATCTCTTAACAAACAGACAATAAAAATTTTACTGTGTCATTTTACTAAAACATAAGCTTTTAACCTGGGAAAACGTCATCAAGTATTCAAACCTCTGTTTTATAAAATAATCTCTGGTCCGTCGTCTCCTCCACTCAGTTTGTAAAGATCAGGAACACAGAGAGGAACACGAGGCTCGGCCAGAGGAGACGGTGTTGTTCCTCTGACTAAAAGTGCTTTCAGTCAAAGAGCTTCCAAGGAGTGGAACTCTGTCCCTCAGAACATCAA
>NW_015152560.1:48722-49656 GCF_000732505.1 Cyprinodon variegatus
CTAAGCATGCTTAGTGTGAGGGATTGCTGAAGAATCAATGAGTCGATGCAATCAGCTGGTTTTACTTAGATAGAAGATTAGATAAAACTTTGACCCAATTTGACTGAAAGATCTGCTGACCTGAGATGACATGTGTTGTGATTTGGTGCTATAGAAATAAACTGAATTGAATTAATCAGAAGAAGGGAACCCAGGCAGAGATTATCTCTTCATGTACGCTGACTTACACAGGAATTAAAGGAGTTATTTGGGTTTAAATTAAAGCACTGCTTAGTGTTTTATGTAGCCAAAAAAAGGGGAAAAACACAGCTGGGAGGGGATCATCCCTCGTGCTCTTTCTTTTAATTCACTGGCACGTGGCGTAAATAAACACCAAAACATGAGTGGAACTAACAGCCTCCTCTTTAAGCTGTCAGCTCCAAGTATCTGCAGCCAGTTAAATGCTGCATACCATCTACGCTTCATCAGGCAATGTTTAGTGGAGGGCTTTGACAGAAGCATTCTATTAATACCCAGCCTCCCCGATGTTTGGACGCTTTGCTGGAGAGACACGATTTACAGAGGAACGTGTCAGAACAAAGGAAAACAAAAAGGATTTCTCTCTGCTTGCAGAGCGTTGCCTTGCAGAAACACAGACGCTCCTCCATGTTATTCTGCTCTAAACCATCACTGCCTGACGGCTGTGATTTGCAAAGAATCGTTTTTCTGTTTTGCATACGGTTTGTTTATAGTCAGCCTGTGCTTTAATGCAGAGGTCTGAAAATGATCTGTGGTCAGTTTATCCTCATTTCAGAAAGATTTTTTATGGCTTGCTCTGTTTTTACTGTAAAATGAAATAAAGTGTCGGATTCACAGATTTTGATCCAAGATCCAAGTTAACAATCAGTCACTAAATAAATAAAAATGCCAGAACTACACATGCATCCAGTAGTTT
>NW_015152561.1:0-5359 GCF_000732505.1 Cyprinodon variegatus
AAAATAAAAGTATTAAAATCATATTCAAAGGGAAACTATTTAATTGTTTTGTTTGAATATAAAATATAGTGATATCAGTAAAACATAGAAAAGTATTGTGCTAATGAAAAATCAAAATTATTCAAATTCAAAAACTAAATGTTTATTATTCAGAAAGAGATTTAGGTTGAATTTGTGTTTTTTTGCTCTTTCAAAGAAGAAACAATGTTTTCTTTATCCTTTCTTGCCAAGGGATAAAATTATTTTTGAAAGAATTATAAAAATGGACGATAATTTAAATGGATAAAATTTCTTCGTTTAACTTGAAGGAAATACTTCACTCTGACATACTATTAATGAAATTGATGAAATTGGCCATATAATTATGCTAATTGGTAAATACCTTTTTTAAATAGAGAAATGACAAAATAAAATTCCTCCCTAACACTGACATAGAATTACACATTTGTTTTTCTTCTCTGTCACCTCTCCAAGACTTTAATGGTGTTGTCTGTCAAATATGTGAAAATGCATCTAAATATTTTACATTTTGAATTATACAGCTTCATTTTTAAGACTTGATCATGCTATCCAGTTAATCAGACTTCCAGAAGTGTGATACAGCTGTTTCTGCTTTTAAGCACTTTATACTTCTGGACTGTCGGGTTATGTTAATGTTATGTGTTCATTTTATTATTTTTTAGTGACATGTTTTGCTACATATGAAGAATGAGGTCTACCAGCAAGTTTTTTGTTGTTGAATGTGACAAAATCAGTTTGATCATAAAAACAAAATAAAAAATATGTTTGATCAGAATAGTGTCATTAAATGTTGTTTTTTATGTTATTGTCAACACAACCTTACAGTTTACTTTATGTGTGGTAGCCTATTTTATTTATTTTGCCAAATATAGAGTAACAATCTTTTTTAGTTTTATGGTTGATATATAGGTTCTGCCCTGTGATGGACTGGTGACCTGTCCAGGGTGCACCCTGCCTCTCGCCCATTGACTGCTGGAGATAGGCACCAGCACCCCTCGTGTCAGATAATGGATGGATGGATGGATGGATTTTTCTTTCTTTTTTTTTGGGTACCAATCGTAAGTTGCGACCCCATAGCTACATATAAATATTTTATATCAAAATATTTTAAATCTAGCAGCTGAAACATTTGGTGAGTTTTGCTCTATGTCAAACCAAAATAGCTGAGATATTCCTGGAAAGTTACCTGAGCTGCCAAATGTGTTTAATCACAGCTTTTGTTCAAGCTGCCTGCAGAAAAACTGGGAACAAACTGGAAGAAAAACTGTCCCATCTGTAAAAACATAGAAGAATAAAATCAGTCTATTTCACTGTCAGATCCACAGCTGGTTTCTGCAGTTCTGATAGATGTGGCTTAAGAGTTAAAGAGTATGTTGACAGGAAGGGAAAGAAATGTTGCTGTTGTTTTTCTGTCTTTAAATATTACTCATAATGATGCTGATCAGAAGAAATTTCTCCTGAGATGTTTTCCTTTCACTCTGATCGATCAGCAAAGAATCAGACACTGATGTTCCACCAAACTCCAACATTTAGAAAGTCATTTCTACACAGCAGGAACTGCTCTGTCAGGGTGAAGACATGAGAAGAAAGAGCTGTGAACAATCAGGATGGAAGAGTTTAAATATTAAGCTGGTGAGAAGAGGAGACAGACCTCCCGTTCACCCTTCTCTTTTTTTTTTTTTTTAAAAAAGGACAAGGATGGAAATATACCTAGACTTCATCTGACCCTGATTTAAAGGATATAAGGGTTTTAGCATTATTGCAGTTTTCTTCAAATATTAAAACGTTTATAAGGTTAATTTGAAGATCTGATAAAAGCAATAAACAGAATTCAGAAAATAATATATAGGTATAAAATAAACATCTTGCTCAGTTCTTAACAATACTAAAAAATAATATGAATAATAATCAAACATTTATATACTCTTTTACTACAAGTTTATAACCAATCAGAATAGTCCAACAGCACCACCAGCTGGACGAAATCTGCCACAGCAGATTTAAAACAATGAATTACAGGTAAAAGAAACTGAAAGTATTTTCAGGCGTCATTGAACTGAGCTGAGACGCCATTACTGGGTGTTAGATCTCTGCTGGAAANTGTAATGTTATGGTGTCTTGTTTCTGTATTATTTCATGGTCTTTATTATTTATATACTTGCTTGATGATGCTCCATTTTACGAATTGACTTGATCTGTTAAGAAGTTGTTTTGAATTGAAATCCATGTATATTCCGCCCTGTCATTGTTTTGTACTTTGTAAAATTTGTATTAATAAAAAAAAAAAATACCTGTCCAGGATGTACCCCGCCTCTCACCGTAGACAGCTGGAGATAGGCACCAGCACCCCTTGTGACCTGCTTGAGATAGGCCTGACGGAAAATGGATGGATGGATGTTGATGCTATTTCTATTTCTAGTATACCTGAATTTTAAATGAAATTTTTGAGAAAATATATATTTCCAACTAATAGTTTGGTTCGTGAGTCCATTCTAGGACTATTTTGTATGAAACTTTTTTTGTTTCAAAACTATGTGTGCATTGTAAGTGTCAATTTGAAGTTTTAAAGAGAGCTACATTCTAAGTTTTGTATAGAATAAAAAAAATCACAATTTTTTTTTTTTCTTTTTACACCTTCAAATTTTAAGTACAAGTACACACATTGAGTTGTATAAATTGCACATCAAAAACCTCTTACATTCTCAATTTGGGAACATCTGGTCTATCAGAATTTATTGAGTAATATCTTAATCAGAAGTCTTCAACAGGGGGTACTGCATAGGGGTCGCGAAAGTTTTAGTTGATTAGACTTTTTTTATATTCCCTCTTACAATTTTTTCCACTAATTGAAATGTCTTTAAATATTAACATGAATTCAACACTCCCGCTGGCGCCGCCGAAGAAGTTCCCGCGAGTTCTCCAATAGGCTCCCCCTTGATCTTTGGCAGGAAACTGCTGTGCGTCCCTAGAAATTCCAGACCGAAGTTGCAGAAGCATACCAGCAAAACTGGTTCACCACCAGACTCAAGCGACATTTGATGTGTGCAGTTGCAGAAGTATAATCTGCCCTTTATTTGCACCATTACATCGGCAAAGAGACATGCTAGTTTACAGTTGCGTAGGGGGCCTATCAGGTGTCAGTGAGGGGGGCCCTAAAGGGCTGGTTCTACTTACCGCAGCAGTGTGTCACAGTGAATTTGATGCAGATATTTTTTTTATTTATGCTCAATTTTGAGCGTGGTCTGCGCTATACGCTGTGGATTTAGATACGGCCAAGGTGGCGAGTAAGTGGGGGCAAGCTTGTCTGACAACGGAGGGACATGAGGGCCAAAAAGAGCGGGGATCCAGGTGGATCCCAGCGTTCTTACGCACCTCACTCTTCTAGCTGGTCCAACTTCATGAGCTGTTTCCCGCAATTTCGGTCATAAAAACAAAACGAGCCGACCTTCTCTCTGCGGCACTGTCTGCGGTCAGCTACAATTTGGGAGAGGTGCAGCAGAGTGTCTGCGGAGGGGGCGGGGACATCTTTGAGTTCACTGCGACACCTACGCAGACGACCTACTTTCGAAGTATAAATCAGCCTTAAAGGAATAGTACACCCAAAACATGATTAGCCTTCATTTTCTACTGACCCCCATGCTGAACAACACTCTGGAGTACTTTTTTGATATCTCAAATGCATCTGGAGATCTGGGAGGCTTCTTGCTGTCTGCTGACNTATGCATTACACACAGATCAATAAAATCTTCATTACTGCAAAAAAGCAAAGAACAAAAACATTCTTCTTTCTACTTTGGCAATTTTGACTTTATTTCTAAGAATTGACACCTTGGCCACCACTGTTCTGGGGTCAAAGTAGATTTAAATTCATAGATTTTTGGTATAAAAAAATACACAGAACTTACATAACCTTATAATGTTTTATAATGCCTTATAATGCCATGGCAAACCGGATCTAAATTTCAAGAATATGTGAATTAAATGTATTCAACTAGATAGAAACAAGAACAATGAGAGAGAAATAGTCAAAGATATATGTACATTTTCATTTGATTCTTTATCCAAAAATAAACAGTATGCAATGAAATATTTGCTTTGGATATACGCTGGTGAAGATTCTCAGTCATCCAGGTCATAGTCATTGCAAAACAGTTAAAAAAAATCCAAGTTAGAAGATGCTTCCCATTCCCATAAAACATTTTGCTTCCCATCCAGGAAGCTTTTTCTCTTCAAAATTGCATCATTTTGAATTCATTTATTTATTTTATTTAGGGATTGCTTTTGGTAGAAAATAGAGAATGTTTTGCATCACCTCTTTTGAGTTGCAAGGAATAAAATCTTTATAGTTAGAGAAACAGATTTTTTTCACTTGGCAGCAGATGAGCAGCCACATATAGTTCATTAAGTAGCAAAGGCAAGAAGAGACAAACTGCTGAGAGGAACCCTGTCAGGTTTCCGTTTCTGTTATGTTCTTTCTTTTGAGTATCCAGTTTTGCTTTGCTCCTTGTTTTCTAGTTTTAGTGGGTTAATTCTTAGTTTATTGAGTTATTTGGTGTTTTCCAGTTACTGTCCTAGTCTGAGTTCTGTTATGTTTTATTTTAAGTGTTTATTTTTCATTTCTCCATGTTTTATAGTCCTAGTAGTTTAATTAATATTTTATTTCCAGTCTTCCAGGTTCCTTTTTGTTGCCCTCTGCTGCCCTCTTATGTTCTCCTTTTTTCCTAGCTCTTTCCCTCTCTTGTTCTGTGCACACCCGTTCCCAGTGTCCTCATTAGCCCTCTTTTTGTCTCAGTCTACTTTAAAAGCCCTCTGTCTTCAGTTCCTCTTAGCTGTGTCCTCGTTAAACACCATCAAACATGCTCCAACTCCTTCTCTTGAACTCTGTTTCTGGATTTGGATTTTTGGATAACTTGCCTCTGTTTTCTGTAAACTCATTATTAAATCCACAGAGATTCACCTCTGCCTCCCTGCCTCTGCCTCTCGTGACAAACCCCAGTCGGCCTCGGCAGATGGCCGCCCACACTGAGCCTGGTTCTGCTGGAGGTTTCTTCCTGTTAAAAGGGAGCTTTTCCTCTCCACTGTCGCTACAAGCATGCTTAGTGTGATGGATGAGACTGGTGAACTGTAAAGGGCCTTGAGATGACGTGTTGTGAACTGGCGCTATAGAAATAAACTGAATCTAATTGAACCATCATTTGGAGAACAAGCGTCCGCAAAGACACATTTCTGCACAAGCACAGCTGGAAGAGCAGAGTTTGACAGAGTTGAGCGCGTTGTACCTGACCATTATTGCTTACTTTAACCCCTGCCGTTGCTGCCATGGTCAATCTATGGTCAT
>NW_015152561.1:5926-6771 GCF_000732505.1 Cyprinodon variegatus
AAGGATCCAGTCGATTGGGGGAGGGTTCTCAGAGCACTTAGAGATGCCCTTTCAGAAAGTTATTTTTGTAACTTTCACAATCCATCACATACATCCACAATCTTATCCAAGGCCTCCCCTGCCTAAATGTAGAACATGTGCTTTACATAGGGCCACATCTTCAAACAGGGGCCACATTCTGCTATGGCAGTGAATATGTGCAATGGATGCACACTGTTGTGCTATACCGTGAAACGGAAGAGAGAAAAGAGACCACTTGTAATATGACCGCACAATGATTGTCAGAACTCAACATTTGACAAGTGAGTTACAAAGACCGAAGTATATGAGGCTAAGTTTCCCTGGGAGACTGTATCTCATCAGCACATCAGTCGCTGAAGAGTCAGGAGAAGTGGGGGGGAGTAGGGGTGGTGACAGCCGTACAGGAATATGGTACAAAACCAAAGTTAAACATTTCTTATTTTCAATATTGCCAAATGAGATGTATGAAATCTATCAAGAATATAAATTCAGTGAAGCTGATAAAGGTCATAATGTGCAACTAAAATGTGTAAGCATTTCTAGGTATCTGAAACTTAATTCTTATTGTTGCAGTTTTGTTTTTTGACATTCTGAAAATTCCAGTTTCTGTTGGCAAAAAAGTAATTTGGGAAGTCTATTATTACACCTATGACTAGGAATGTGATTTTTACCAGGAAGAATAAGATTTCAGTGATCTACAAATGGAACAACAGAGAGGAGAGTGCTTTAGATAAATGTTAAAACTTCCTGTCATATAAGGTTACAAATAAACTTAGGCATTAACTCGAGCAGCAATCTTCTCCTCCACCATCTCCCTCTCCCTC
>NW_015152561.1:7460-9002 GCF_000732505.1 Cyprinodon variegatus
CGGTTCAGACCTCGGTGTTTGCTGGCGCAGCACGCCAGCTGCATACGGATGCGCGCTTGAATGATGCGCTTTAAACTAAACGCTGATCAAGCCTTCTTGTGGTGTCCCATACAAGCTGCCTGATTCTTCTCCTTGCCAGAGGCACTACATAGAGCTCAGTGACGCTGCTGTTTGTCCTTGGCCGACTGTTTCGTCTGCTGTTTCCGGCCGGCAGTCCGCCTGTAGGCGTCCGTCGCCGGCTGCCTGTTACTCTGGCTGTCGGCTCCATGCCCGCCGTCCTGGTCAGCGTGAAGCTGCTTCCTGTTTCTCGTCCACTGTGACTGATTCGGGCCGGTCTGCGACTGGCGTGTACAGATTCTTTTGGTGAATCTTTGTGCAGTGTCTGCTGCGGCGTGGGGTTTCATCCCTAAACTGACCTTATTGAAACTACTGCTGTTTTTTTGTGAACTGAACGTTTTTTTTAATATGAAATGTGTGATTTGACTGTCTTTTTATTTTGACAGAAACGGCCAGCTCCTGGTGTTGGTGGTGGACCCTCTGGGTGGTGGTACTCATTTTGGTTTGTGCACAATTTCCTTTTTGTTTTTTGTTTTTTTGCTGTGTTCTTTTGTAGGTCACTACCCTGATTTACACTGCCAGCCTGGAGTTGAGCTGTGACTGTTATTTTAATGTGTGAGTGGTTTTAAATAGCTTTGTCTAATACTGAAATAAAATTATTGAATCTGGTGAGATTGTCTCAAGCCTCCTCTTTAGCGGGCCTGTGTGCCTTCAAGGTAACTTTCCAGGGAAACTATTGCAACCTTACATTAAATTTGCAGTTTTAAAGTGCAGTTACCAATTTGGATCACTCGGTACCACTACATTTTGGCGTTGCTGGTAGGACTTTCTTTTTTTACAGTCTTGAGGCTGAGACACTCTCACTTTTTTTTTTGTAATATTTATGTTGAAGCAGTAATTTTTTATTTTTTTGGTATTAAGGACAAACAGCAGCAGTTCATTTATTTTCCTGAGCTGGTCATTTGTAGTAATGGAGGAAGAGCTACTGGAATTGAAGACCCTGGTTGCCCAATTAAAGGCTGAAAATGAGAAGCTGCGTACAGAGCATTCACCTTCCACATCGAGCTCCAGTACTGTGCCATCTTTAGCTTCTGCACCACCTGCTGCCCAATTAACGGACAGGTTAGTGTTTGTCCCACGTGATCGTAAGTGTCCTATGTTTAGGGGACGGATGGGGATCAGTGTGAGCGAGTGGGTGGAGGAAGTACAGGCATGTATGCGGGCACGAAATCTGTCAGCAGCAGATCAGGCCTTCTTTTTGTATGACCATTTAGAAGGAGAGGCTAGGGATGAGATAAAATATCGATCTAGTCAGGATAGAGGGGATCCGTCTAAAATAATTTCTATCCTCAAGGAGCTTTATGGATGTAATGAGTCACATGTTGCATTACAGGAGGCTGAAAGCAACTAGAGGGGGAAACATTACAGGAGTTTTCCCTTGCTTTAATGAGCCTCATGGAGAGGATAAAAGCCCAGGCACCTAGG
>NW_015152561.1:13791-14944 GCF_000732505.1 Cyprinodon variegatus
GGTTCGGGAGGGGATGGGGGAGACTCCACAGGACGAGTAGACAGGCGATCAGGTGGAGGTGACCGGAAAAAAGAGGATTCCACTAGCCTACCCTTACTTCGTCTTCTAAGCCGATTATCCAGCCGAATGGCTAAAGCAATGAACTCGTTTAACGAGGGGGGAACCTCAAGGCGGGCTAACTCGTCCTTGAGGGATTCATCTAAGGCTTGAAAAAAATACAGTCTTCAACGCACGCTGTTCCCAGCCAGCGGCGGCTGCTAACGTGCGGAACTCAATAGCAAAGTCAGACACGCGTCTACCCCGCTGCCTAAGAGCAAGTAGTCTGCGGGAATCCTGGACCTCATCAGATTCAGCCCCAAAAACCATTTTGAATTCGTCAACAAACTCACTATATGAACAACCCAGACGCTGACAATCAGGGAAGCGGGACTCAGCCCATCTTAAAGCTCTTCCCGTCAGCAGGCGTAAAATAAACGAAATCTTAGCTTCATCCTGGGCATATAACTGAAGAACGGTTGAAAATAAGGGAGCACTGGAAAAGAAAACCCCCACAGCCTCCACCGTCTCCTGAGAACTTCTCAGGACTGGGTGAGGAGGACTCGTAGACAGGTGGAGGCAAAACAGCTGATGCTGGCTCTGGATCGGGGGCGGGGTCAGGCAGGGCGGCAGACAGCGCAGAAGGAAAGCTGATTGATTTGGGCTGCAAAGCCCTGTAATTGATTCTGCATAGTTAGAACCGCTGATTCTAAGCCCCGAATTTGGTCCTGCTGCGCAGTTAACGCCCGACCGAATGTGTCTGCTGGGTCGGGTTGGCCTGAGTGTTCTTCTGTCATGTTGGGTTATAGGTGCTTGGCCCACATGCAGATCACACTCGGAGGCAGGAGGCAGTTTAGGTTGTTTATTTAAACCAGACAAACAGTACAGGATGAGTAAGCTAGAGAGAGACTCGGAGCAGAGAGGCACGGACCGGGGACGCTCGGATCTGAGGATGGAGAGGGGGGGAAGGAAGTGGTTAAAGAAGCGTACCGAGCAGAGAAACTGACAAACAGAAAAAGAGCTCACCACTTGAGAAGGGAAACCGGACCGGGGTGAACGGATCAGACAGGGCTCTGCCTGACCTTGGTGAGGCTGGTGACTGAGAGACTGACGAGGG
>NW_015152561.1:17974-18893 GCF_000732505.1 Cyprinodon variegatus
TTATAGTCCTGCCGCACGCCGTTCAATTAGCCACAGGTGTAGGCGCCCCACCCCTCTGTCAAACAGTCACCTGCAGAGAGAGTGGAGAAGGCCTAGCCAGCAGAGCAGCCGAATCCTGACAACATCTAGAAAAGTACAATAATAGTACAAGTTAATATTTATTAGTGAAAAACCTTAAAATGATTCATTTCATAAAGAGGATGTAGTTTTTTGTTTGTTTTCGGTGATTCCAACCTCCCCTCCAGCTGGTGGCGGTAGTGAGCACAACAAGCAGCCAAAAAAAAAAAAAAAACAGAAGAAGAAGAAGAAGTACTTCCGGGATAAACAAAGATCCTTCGGTAAGCGTCCTTGTTGGGCTGCTGTGTCCTCCTCAGCGACCAGATTCAGACCGCTTCGGTCCGATGGCGGCTTCTGCTCACGTGTCCAGGATCCGCTGCCTGTACAAGAGGCTCCTGGTGCTGCACCGCTTCCTGCCGATCCACCTGCGGGCCCTGGGGGACCAGTACGTCAAGGAGGAGTTCAGGAGGCACAAGAGCGCAGCTCCGGAGGAGGTGGAGAGCTTCCTGACGGAGTGGGAGGTAAGGCCTGAGCCCATCATCATCATCATCATCAGTTAGACCGGTTAAAGTTAATCCCAATCATTCAATAATCTGGAAACTTTCTGATCTTCTCAGCATTTAAAGAAAGTTTTTATCTTAAACCTGATGATGAAAATCTTCCTCATCTTCTTGGCGGAACCACAGCTGGACACATTCTGGTCTGTCCTGGTCCAGTCCTTCACTCCAGATCTTCAGGTCTAATCTTAGATTATTGGTCTGAACTTTGATTAGATTATTCTACCAGGTTTAAATTTTCCACCTGAACCAGTGAAGCGTTACTTTAGCAGAGGGCTGCAGTTCTATGTTTCTGGGCTGCATGA
>NW_015152561.1:21007-23413 GCF_000732505.1 Cyprinodon variegatus
GTAATTGTGGTTCTGTTGAGATGATGGATGTGAAGGTTCCTTGGGGGAACCTGAAAGATTGAGACGTTGTTTCCTCTGCAGAGCTCCTCGGTCTGCAGGGGGTGAATACTTTTTGGGAGCTTCTGCAGCTTCTGGGGCCTTTTTATAAGAACAGAACTTCAGCCTTCAGCTGAACCGGTTCTGTTGGACCTCAGCTCACTCCGGAAGGTGACGAGTTGCTGCTGCATTTATGCGGCTGCTTCTTTGCAAACGTTGCTGTTAATGGAGCACATTTTCTCTTTATGTTTTATTAAATATATGTTTCTAATTTCTCTTCATCCACTTTAATCGATTTATACAGATCATCATAGAACAGCTTAGAAAACAATAAAGGTTTAGTAAATACTTCAGGAGGTGAATAGTTCAGGAGGGGAATACTTGCAGTCTGCAGCCTTTACAGCCTAGTGAGGTTCAGTCTATAAATTCTGAATATGAACTTAAATTTTAAAGTGAAAAAGTTAAAAAGTAAAGCGTTTTTTTGATTGGTTGTTTCCGCCATTTAAAGTTTCTGTTCTTTGAAAGAGCGAAGGTGATTGGATCAGAATCGGAGATGTTTCAGGAAGCACAGCAGCAGCCAATCAGCTGAAAGCTGTTGGATTAGAAATCTCTGATATTGATTGTTTATGTCTGAATGTTGCTCTAGAAATGAGAAGCCATCAGAGTTTCTGTGCTGCTGGTTTTAATCCTGAACATCTGATCTTCAGCAGGACATTAATCCAGGAAAACCGGCCCATCATCCCATCCGTCCTGCTTTATCAGTCTGTCACCACTAGGTGGTGCTGCAGCCTTGTTTATAGCCCTGAGCTCAATGGAAGGGTTATAAACCCCCTATAGATGGACTTCAAAGGCCTTTTTATTAATGAATCAGCTGATAAAGGATCTGAAGTCGCTGATGGAACGTCTCCATTAAAGGCTGAACGATACCAGCAGCTCTTTCCAGAATAAATCCCACATGTAGAACATTTTGGGTTTTCCTCTCTCATCGCCGCCGGCGACAGACGTTCTCCATGATGCTCCTCTGGGAATCGCTAAACCATTTATCCATTCAAGTCGATGATGATTGCTGCTGGGATCGCCACTTCCATGGCACTGGTTTCCAGTTGAACTGGTTCCAGGTAGTGGGAGGCTGTTTTCCATGATTTCCAGCCGATGGTATTCCAGCGTCTGAGTCGCACCTTCTGGGTTCAGGCGGGTTGTTTGGTGTAGATGATGAGCTGTGGGACAGCAGAGCTGCACGCTAAGGACCCAAAGCTAAAGAATTCATTTATGGCGTCTGATTAAAGCTCACACAGATGCAACCAACAATTATTCTGCAAATCATTTAAACGCTTGATTATTTCCTAGATTAATTTATTAACAATCAGATAGAAAAAGGTTTCTTAAAGACTTTTTTAAGAAATGAAACCAGGATAAGTTTAAGAAAGTCCTGATAATAAACCATATAATGGAGAAATAGCTCCCTCTATCCATCAGAGGAATTGCTTATTAATTTAATATTTAATACAGAAGTAAAAATGTACTAACAGCCTTTAAATGGTAGGAAAACACTTCCACCAGCTGGCTTTGTTTTTCTTTAAAGGAAAAGTCCGCTCGTATTCAGAATTCAAACTTCTGAAAATACTTTAAATATGAAATTATCTTCAATAATTGTTGCTGATTGCAGATGTGTCTAATAGTTCCCATTGATTCTGCTTGGAAAGTGGGGAGAATGCAATGAAAATAATTTTTATTTTTTTACTGATTAACACTAAATTAATGAAATCACTGCGAGCGTATTAGTTTTAGGTATAAATAATGATCCATTGATTATTCCTGCTGATCGAACTTATCCTTTAAAGTCTTCTGCTCTTCATGCCTCCAGCCCTCCCTGGTTTATAGATAATGCAAAATGTTTACATTGTTTTTGGTTTCATTACCTCACTCTGTCAGCTAAAGGAATGTTTTACAGTCTCTATACTCCAGTTAATAATCAATCGATTACTAAATTAGTCGATGATTATATCGATAATGGATTAATGGGATTATTGCTTTATCCCTACATGCAGTCAATCCTCCTACCAGCAGCTTTGCTTCATACTGACGCTCATAAACTCTTCATCATGTAGATGGAGAACAACAGGGTTCAATAATCAGACATGAGCCATCGTTCCTTCTCTCCCTCCGTGGTTAGATTCCCTCGCAGGCAGCCTCCCTCCTCTGGACCTGCTTCTGCTCCCTCATGTCAACTTTTCCCACTTTGACCCACTGGGCAAAGCAACCTGCCTGTGATTGGCTGCTGTTCAGGAGCCGAGACAGGAAGTGGTGGGCCTGAAGCCCTACGCTCTGTTTGAAATCCTGGGCTGCATCCTCCAAGGACGCGGTCTACCT
>NW_015152561.1:25028-26367 GCF_000732505.1 Cyprinodon variegatus
AGACCAGGCCCGGCCTGCAGAGTCCTCAGACCAGGCCCGGCCTGCAGAGTCCTCAGACCAGGCCCGGCCTGCAGAGTCCTCAGACCAGGCCCGGCCTGCAGAGTCCTCAGACCAGGCCCGCCCTGCAGAGTCCTCAGACCAGGCCCGGCCTGCAGAGTCCTCAGACCAGGCCCGCCCTGCAGAGTCCTCAGACCAGGCCCGGCCTGCAGAGTCCTCAGACCAGGCCCGGCCTGCAGAGAGCCTGTGACCTCACAGATGGAATAACGGTCAGAAAATCCCAGGAACATTCCTAAACCTGGCGGACGGAGAGCTGAAACCATTGCAGCTGGAAAAGGTGGAGCGCCGTCCTGTTGGCCCCTATGGATCAGGGATGGGGCCTCCCTGAAGATCATGTGCCAGTCAGAGCTGGGGAGGGAATACTTTTGGTTGAATAGTTCCCCCCCCACCACATGTTAAAGGGTAATTTGATCCCAGGTTTTCCAAATATCTGTAACTTTCTAAACCTGTTTGTTAGAACCATCCTTGGAACGTCTGACAGGCGTCACACTGAGATCTAGAGCACATAGATTTCATTGACATCATTTCCTCTGATGAGCAGCACGCTCTGAACCGTTGGAAAACTTTTCTATCTTTAATGTGTTGGGAAGCAAAGGATGCATCTGATGCATCACAAATCTTTCTGATTGAAGTCCTCTACCTATTTAGCCCCGCCCCCTCCAGATCCAGGAAATCCACGTGTCCTGCAGCAGCACAGGTTGCAAACGGCTAAACTCCACGTTGTCCTTTAGAAGAAATGAAAAAGAATTATTTCCACTTTATCTCCCACTTCCTCAGCGAGGCACAGCCGAGTAGAAACAGATGAAGAGCGAGACCCAAAATAGGATTACATGGCTGCAGCGTTCAGCGTTTAATCCATTTATTTCACGGCTCCCATGGGAGCGTGCTGAATAAATGATCTGCAGCGGAGCAAACGGCTCCTGAAAGAAACAAACGGCGAAGGAGGAGCAGGACTGGAGGAAGGACGGCGTGAGCTGGTGATGGGTTTGGGTTGGAGTTCCCAGTAAAGAGAACGGACCTCAATACATCCAGGAAAACTAAAATATCTGCTTTGGTTTGAGCTCCTAAAGCAGATGGAAAACTTTATTATTCATCAACAGTTCTAAGCGTTAATACAGAGCCGGATTTAGTGAATGTAGCTGATTTACTGAAGAGCGCAGTAATTCATTACATGTGCAATTTAAAATGCCATTTCCAAACAGCAGAGGCTCTGATTTTAGTCACAATACGTTTAATAACTAAATTTCTCCCTCCAGCCCTTTAGGCAAGGCAAGGTAAGGCA
>NW_015152561.1:26404-28713 GCF_000732505.1 Cyprinodon variegatus
GTTCCTGCTCCCGGTGGTTGGAACATTTATTCCACTCTGGAATAAATCAGTGAAATCTTGGAAGGCCCATGAATTCAAATTCAGCCCTAGATCTATGATTACAGTAGAAGAAAGAACTTTTTGGTGCAGATGTTCCAGTAAATTCCTGCAGCTCTGGATTGTGGACCAGCAGCCTTTCAAGGCCACGAGAAACTGAAACCCTGGAGTAAAACTTTGACCTGATTCTGCTTGGTGCAAAGAAAAATCACAATAAAATCACAATATTGGTTGAAAATGATCACAATTTAGATTTAGTGGTTCAGCGCTGATTTATAGTGTGACGTTGCTCTTTAGCTTTTCCTCTGTACTGCCTTTGCTCAGGTCTAAAGCCGTATATTTAAACCACATCCCTGGGATTCTTTGATTTATTATTCATGTTTTTTTCTGCCATCATCTTGTAAATGTGCAGCTTTATGTGGATTGGGTCACATGTTGGAGGATCCAGTCTGATCCAGTCTGATCCAGTTTATCTCCGCGGGGCTCAGGCTCTGCTAAACGTCCTTCATTCGTTTCCCGTTTTTAGATCGGGAGGATCCATTAATATGAAAAACATCAGCTTGATGCGGCCGCGGTGCCACTCAGATCCCTGGGACTGAGCGGCTGTTCAGGAATCCCCCCCCTGGACCTGTGGCCACCTCCGCCCCGCCTTCAAGTTTCAAAGAAAAGCAGGTTATGAAGCTAGAAGCTGATTGGCCACCTGCTCTGGTTCAGGTGATGGGCGGGTCGATGCTAAGCTGATTCTGGCTCCAGTGTTAACATCTCCATCCAGGCTGAGTGACTTTAGGAAGAGGAGCTAAAGTCTGTGAGTTTTCCTCAGACTGTGACCCCCCCCCCCCTCCCTTGGCAAGTCTTCAAGCTAATCACATTACTTGCAGGAAGAAGCCTTTCAGATAAATGGCTTGTTATTGCTCCCAGTGAGAGCTCTCCAAAGCCAGGATGCTCTGTGAATGGCCAAACAGCAGACATGGCTCCATGATGGAGGGCTTTAGAGAAAGGGGGAGGGAACAGGTGGGGGGGGCACGCAGTCGCTCACACGGTGAGTCACGTTTGACTCACTGCTAACAAACTTGGACGAGACATTTTGTTTGTGCAACAGGAGCCCTTTGCTGCATGTTATCACTATTGGAGGCAGCGTTGGTGTTTTCTTTCCAAACTGATTAACCTTTAGTGTCAGTTTGCCGAGTCGGGAGGTTTCTGTTCACACTCACTACCACTGTGATGAACTTTTTCACAAATGTTAGTGACATTCTTTTAGATAAACTCCCACCTCCAGCAGCAGTTCTAAGGTGGTTTCCTTTGTTTCCTCCATCGGTGCTTTTTATATTTGCTCGCTTTATTCTTACCTGATAATAAAACGTGTTTAATGATCTGAAACGTTTAAAAGGTGTTTAAGGTGCAGTAGGAGATCTTGGAAAAACGGTTCCTGTTAGCTATATTTTTGAACATAAACAACCATGCCTCTCCTGTCAGACACGCCTTCTAAACACGTGAACCTGATGCCGTCTGGCGAGGTGTTCACATGTTTCCGAGATTGAGAACGAAACAAGCTGAGACCGAGTGCTCGTGACATGAGCTAACAGCATAACAGTGGCTAGCTTCCCATTATCAGCATCTGCTTTGTAAGCTATTGCCAGACTGAACCATTGTTTCTTATGGCAGAAAGTTTCTAAAGGATAAGAACTAATGCCATCAGAGACTGGGCCGCATTCAGACCACAGGGATGGAAATATTTGAACAAGTCGAAGGCGGTTTGATAGCGATGTTGCGATATTACAGCTAGAGCAGCAACGCATGTGGTTGCTAACCAAAACCTGAGCATAAACAGCCCTTGCTTTGTAGGTATTGAGCAGGGTAGTTGCTGGTTGATCGCGTTGTCATAACAAAAAAAAAACACAATTAGCTCCGTATAGAGCTACTAGAGAGTAACGCGCAGACCAACCTTGGCTTTGAACTAGGTAAGGTGACTGAGTTCACGTGATGTCATCGGTCCTTGCGCCTACATTAGCATTGGGGGCGATGCGTTCATGTGTCAGGGTTATACGTACAGGGGGGGGGGGGGCAAGCAGACGACCCTGACTGACGCGTCAGGAACCAATAGCGGACCACAGACCGTGTTTTGTGATTGGAGGACATTTTTATTTCAGTTTCACTTCCAGACCCTCAGCTTCACTGCTTGCTAAGCGGCTGTGGGGAGATCTTTATAGCCTGGGTGCCATTCCGAACTTATTCCCGCCCACAACGTTTGAGGTCGGGAAGTTCGGTCTGGCATT
>NW_015152561.1:30350-32600 GCF_000732505.1 Cyprinodon variegatus
AGAAGTAGATTGCATCTCCAAACTCCTGCTGCTAGTTTGGTTGAAGCATAGAGAACCGTTCATAGATCCAACAGGTAGCCCTCAGATGCAGGGATGGGAACTTTTTGCCATTTTTTTCCCCCAATTCCTCAAAATAAAAATAAGACCAAGGAAGGCTGGTTATGGAGGATTTCTGGGTTAGTAAGTTAGAATCCAGGTTATAATCCATTACAGGGAAATGAAGCCTTTCATGCTTTGCAGAAAGTTTTAAACATGGAGGATCTGAAACTTTAATGCAGCTCTCATCCAGAGGAAGAAGACAATCAGCAGACGTCTCTCTGCTGCTTTTTCCAGCTGCTGATTACTGCTGAAGAAATGTGAGAAACGATGGTTAAGATTAGAGGCATCAAATAACTTCTGATGATGATTGTGGTTGGAAGTTAAGAGCTTCACATTCACTCCCACTGCTAACGGCCGACATCCAACACCTGATTAAAAACCATTAAGATTTAGGTATTTTATAACCCATTTCTATTGACTTATTTAGATCATTTTAAAATTAGCCTATTACATGAACCTTACATAATGCATATTTTGTTTTTTTTAGTATTTAGTATTGAAGTGTTCCTTCCTAAAATGGATTCTAATGATTGTTATTATTTCAAATACTTCTCTGTTTAGCAGCGTTTCCAGTCCAGGTTGGCTGGTTGGTTGAATGGACAGGAATGCTAATAGCAAGGATGGCTAATGTTAGCATGCTTCCAGGAATGACTTCGATAAATAAGATAATGACGACCGCATGGAGAAAAAAACACTCTCAGACTCCAGGCATCGTTTCAGGAAGCAGGTTTAACAAACTCAGATTCAGATCAACTCTAAATGGATCTACCCTAAAGTCAGGAAAAAAAGTTAAACTTTATTGATCCCAGAATGAGGAAATTCCCTCTCTATCTTTAACCCCTCCCCTCGGGTAGCAGTGGGCGGCCATTGTGCAGCGCCCAGGGAGCAGTGTGGGGTTAAGGGTCTTGCTCAGGGACCCAGGAGGCTGTGGGGATTGAACCAGCTACTAGCAACCTTCTCAGAGAACAGAGCACTGCTCTAACCACTAGACCAACACTCCTCCAATGGCTGCTATGAATCAGTTCAATCCATTCTAACTAGGTCCACTCAGAGTTAAACGTGTGCGCAATAAAGCCATTATCAGTGGAACACTGATTTGACTAGTCACCATGACAACAGGTAACAGGAAGTTCCTATTTCACCCCACTGAAGGAATAAAAAAAGAGAAATGTGTTAAAAAGGCAGAGAAACAGCTGCAAAGGAGAGGAAGATGGAGAAGGAGAAGATTGTTGCTCCAGTTAATGTAAGTTCATATGAAGGGCTATGGCAGGCCGTTTTTACATTTATTAAAAGCACTCTCCTCTCTCTTGTTCCATTCATCACTAAAATAAGATTATTCCTGATCAAAATCACACTCAGAGACCGAACTGTAATAATTTCTAAATTAAATTTTTTTAGCTGGAACTGAATTTTAGAAAGTAAAAAGAAAACACAATTATACTAGTAAGAATCAAGTTTTATATACCTATAAATGTTTACACATTTTAATTGGCAGTCCTGACATTTATCAGCTTGACTGAAAATGTATTTATGATATCTGAAATACATTTTTTTATAGTTAGGATAATACAATTGATGGCCAGTAATAATAGGAATATGGAGATATTAAATTCATTTCTAGACATCCACAATGTTTATTCTAGATGTGGATAATCTATAAAAATTTGTTTGAAATGGTCATTTAGACAAAGAAAAAATGTTATTTATTTATTTATTTAGACATCAGGAATACATATTCAGTCAAACTAGTACATATCAAAATGGCTTGCCATAGCCTGTTGTGGCTGCAATAATATTACAGGATTATTATTTTTTTCTTGAATGTTAGTAGATTAATGGATCTATTTAGGTGAAATCTTCTGGCAACAGGTGAAGATGAAGAATAAAAACGTTCTAATCTATAGAACCTGTTCATCATCTCATGGGTTCCTCCTCATGCTGATTCAGTCTCTTTTACTCAGTAAATAATTAGTGTCTGTTTGCAGACTCTTGGGATGTTCTCATCCCAATAAATGGTCGTTATTAGCAGTTATCAGTCCCTTACAATGGCTTCAGATTGGGCCAGTAGACTCAGTAGGTTATTATTGTCGAGTGAATCCTTATCCTAAACGTTACTAATTTAATGAATCTATTTATGTGTAATCTGAAAAT
>NW_015152561.1:32610-33990 GCF_000732505.1 Cyprinodon variegatus
TATTTAATTCTCTGTGAAAAAGTGCCGATCATTCTTTAATAAAATGGACATGAAATGTTTGTTTTTAAAAGCTAACGTGTCTAACGGACCTAGGGAATGATTTAATTTATGCACAAAACTACGACTAAAATCGGACTAAATCAGGAAATAAAGCTGTGTGATTGGCTGTAAGCAGAGCGGAGACAGAGGACACTGCTGACCAGGTTAGCTCTGAGGAGGCTGTTACTATGGCAACAGAAGCATGATGAGGAAACTTCCTGTTTTCAGGTTTAGAAAAGTTTTCAGTAAACCTGCTTCATGAAACAAACTCCAGACGTTCAGGCAGGTTCTGACTGGCAGTGAGCAACATGTTGAGGCGACAGAGTCTGATCTCCAGATAAAGACGCCTCTAAACCCAGATCAGACCAACTAGGCTGGAGCTTAGAGTCGATCTGTGCATGTCCTGTTATCCAGAGAGAACCAAGCTGCTGCACAGAAACTGGACTGAAATTCTCACCGATCATAAAAGATTAGTTTATCTGAAGCCTCTTTTTATAACATTGCAAACTGAAAGGCTGCCTCTATTTTAATAAAACCATCTGTGCATCAGTTTACATTACGCCAAGCCAAATGGTAGGAGGGGAGGGAGTGCAGGGAAGTCTCACCCAATGCAGCAGCTTTCGTGTTACTGGAAAACCTGACTGCGACGAACCGGTTCAGTCCGGTTCCATGTGAATTCAGAAAGGAGCGATTCTTTCTTTTTATGCAGAAATAAACTAAATCCCACTTTTGTTTGGCTTCATGTAGACACTAAAACTCCAGATTTTTATCTCCTGCTTTCACTTTAATATCACTGAATAAAGGCTCTATGTGTTTTAAATGTGTAATCCCTTTCCAGCCTTGTGGAGGTGGACCATTTAGTCTGTTGTCTTTGGACCCGACCAGGTTAGTAGTTGAACTCTTCCTGATTGTGTGGGGAGGACAGGTGTCTTTATGCAGCTAACCACCTCAAACAGGTGCATCAAATTTAGGAGAATAAATGAAGGCAGACTAACAGGTCTCTAAGGCTCAGAGTTCTAGTTGATAGACAGCTGCTCAAATACATATATATGACATGTATTGTGATTTCTGGATTTTTTTTTTAGATCATGTCTCTGACAGTGGACATGCACCTACGATGATAATTTCAGACCCTCCATGATTTCTAAGTGGGGGAACTTGCAAAACAGCAGGAAGTTCAAATACTTAATTTCCTCACTGTAACTATTTATACATAAAAGTTAGTATGTACTGAATGTGGGATGATGTTTCCCCTGTAGTTTGCACTAAAGCATGACTGATTAGACTGCTGGAGGACATAGGGACCCCTTTTTCATCATTCTGCTTCATTCTATCTCTATT
>NW_015152561.1:37324-39021 GCF_000732505.1 Cyprinodon variegatus
ACCAACCAACCAACCAACCAACCAACCAACCAACCAACCATCCATCATCCATCCATCCTTCAGCCATTCATCCTGCATCCACCCATCTTCAGTGTCGTGGTGGGGCCAGTCTCTCCAGCAGTCCTTGTGTGCAATAGTCCACTAAATAAAAAGCTTTAACATTTTATTTATTCCATCTGAGGGTTTCAGAACTTCTACAAATCAATACAATGCAGATTATTTGAGCAGAAGAACTAAAAGCTACTTCACCGTGTTTCTGGTTCTGATCCAGTAGACCTGAGGGGTCTGGCTGTCGATCCCCTGCCCACCAGTCGGTGATGTTTTTTGGACCTTAGCCATTTAGAGAAAGACAGACAGACAGACAGACAGACATCTGTCCATCAAATAGCAGCTCACCAGCTGCAGGTTAAAGTCTTGGCTCCTGAGCAGCCATGTTGAATCCAGACTAAGGTCCAGCAGCTGGAGGTCTGATCTACCAGCTCATCCAGAGTCAGAGGGTAGAGTGGAGGTAGAGGAGTAGATCAGGTTAAAGATTTCAGTATCACTGGAGTTCCTCATGATGCCTCCTTGGCCAACGGTGGCAACGGATATTATACTTATAACAGAAAAGTGTTCAGATGGAGCAACACCAGAGAGCCTGGAAATGTTTGGACCCTCAGTGACGATCACCTCTAAATCTCTTTGCTGTTTAACACGTTGGGATCAACAAACGTTTCTGAAGAACCTAAAGCTTTTTCCACAAGTGGTCATTTGCACAGAAAACGTTTAAATTTCTCAATAGGGCTTCCATATTTTTTTCTCTCAGTTGGTAAATCGACGGCATAAATCTAAATTCTTTCCAGAGACTTTGCTGTTTTCCTGTAATGCCTGTGTCTAGGTTGAAAAGTAACACCCTCATCTTTGAGCTAATCCTGCCACAATGCATGCCACATTCTGCTGTTTAAAAGTCACTTCCCCCACAAAGCGTAATGAAATAAGCAAAGACAAGCAGGCTGCAGCTAAAGCCAGTAGAATGGAACCAAACTAAAGCTGAACATCTGAGCATCTGAGTGAGTCGAGTTCTTTTTTTGAAGCATTCACTTTTAAATCTGCTTCTGACAGAAACAGCAAACTATCCAGATTTAAAGGGTTTGTGTTAAGGAGCAGATTTCCATAAAACCATAAAAATAATTACCCTCAATGAGAATTACTGTCACTTGTGATTTTTATAGTAAAATAGGAGAAATTATTCCTTTAAACCATCAAAAAATCAGAGAAGTGCAGTGGAAATGAACACCTAAAGAAAGGGTGCAGGGTGGTCCACCTGAGCGGAGGAGGAAGTTCGATTCATTAACAGTCCAAGTTAATTTAGCAGATCAGTGTCCATATGGTCAGCACTGATTAATTCTGCCTCCTTGTTTATGACTGAAGCTCCACATCTGTGCCCCCCCCACCAGTCAGTCAGCCAACTGTCGTTACTAACAGCATCTCCAGCACTGATTTTATCCGAAACTCAGCTGCTTCTGTTGTAGTGTGTATGAAATGTGTTCGCCTGGTCCGTATGGAGATCTCAGACAGGACTGAAGATAAAACCCTGCTGAAAGGTTACTGATCTGGAGAGGATAGAACCAAACCGCAGAGAAACAACTGTTTTATTAAGGTACAGACCAGTCCTATACAAACCAGACAATGAGCACATCTACAGACACATTTCCCTC
>NW_015152561.1:40628-41813 GCF_000732505.1 Cyprinodon variegatus
TCGAGGACAGTACCCCTGGATTAGCACACTGGGGAGGTGGTTCCACTTTTTAAAAAAGGGGGATTGGAGGGTGTGCTCCAATTACACTCCTCAGGCCGCCCCGGTAAGGTCTTCTCCAGGGTGCATGTTGGTCTCCACCACGGCTGCCCTTTGTCACCAGTTCTGTTCATTACATTTATGGTCAGGATTTCTAGGTGCAGCCAGGGACCGGATGCTGTCCAGTTTGGGAACCTTAGGATATCATCTCTGCAGTTTGCATATGACGTTGTCCAGTTGGCCTATTCAAACCAGGACCTTCAGCGTGCACTGGGGCGGTTTGCGTCATGTTTGGTTTCAGGTGTCTAACCCACATGCAGAACACTCAACAGACAGGGAAAAAGTTCAAAGGTTTATTGAAAGTTTACTGAACAAAGAATAAACAGATCCAGGGGACAATCGGATCCAGGACTGGTCACGACATGGGTTCACTGCAGAGGGGGACAGAGGAGTTAGCAGATGTCCAGGTAATTTGCAGGATGTGAATGTGCAGGTCTGTACCTGTTCTGGAGAGCTGCAGAGCGGCAGAGGGGGGGAACCAGGAGGGTCCAGAGGCTGTCGGCAGGCTCAGGGCTAGGCGGAGGCAGAGCTTGGTTTGAGTGCTTGCAGATCTCAGGTTTGAGTTTCCCCTTTCAGATTCTTCAGAGAGCTGGCAGGCAGGTCTTTGACAGGTTTGATTCTCCAGGGTTCTTCAGATATCAGACAGACAGATTTCCAACAGAGAAACTCTTCAGGGTTTCTGGTTTCAGGCAGGTTCAACCTGGGAAGCAGAGAGGACAAACAGATCAGGTTCAGGTTTTCAGGGAGTCAGAGATTCAGACATGCAAGTTGGCTCAGGCTTGCTAACCATAACTGGCAAACACTCTGGCGCCGGGGTGATGTCCTCTGCCTCCTTAGATACTGGTCCCCTGATGAGCAAACGAGCAACAGGTGGTGCAATCAGCTCCAGCTCCAGGAGACCTAGTACGCCCTCTGGTGGATAAAGTGGACAGACCTCCAGATCCCAACAGTTTGCAGCTGAGTGTGAAGCAGCCAGGATGAGGATCAGCTCCTACAAATCTGAGGCCATGGTTCTCAACCGGAGAAAGGTGGACTCCCCCCTTTAGATCGGTGGAGAGTCCTTGTCTGAAATGTTCAAGTCTCTCAGGG
>NW_015152561.1:42887-45279 GCF_000732505.1 Cyprinodon variegatus
GCAGCTCTGAAATATGGAACAACTGGTGGCTAATGGCTTCCTGGCAGCTTCACGCTTCATCCTTCTACATTCATGGGGAGGTATTTTGCTTTTTTTTTTTCAACGCACTTCATTGTGCAATGATCACGCTTCAAAAGCTTAGCAATTTCCAAACTGCTGCTCCCCTCTGAAAGACATCTCACAATGTTTGACTATTCAGAGTCTATAAATCTCTTTCCCATTTTGCCAAAGGAGAGGAAGTTGCCTAATAATTTGGTCTTGATGTCATTAAGCCACACCCTTTTTCGTTACAGAGATGCTCATCCACCTGATTTACTTTGGTAAAAAAATTGGTACAGATGGTTGGATGGTAATAATGTCAAATTTATATTTGCATCCTCTTGAAAAACTATTTAAATTGGTATGTGGTGAACAACAAGTTGGGGCAGCACTGATTCCAACCACATAAAAACTTATTGTGTGGATGAAACTAATTATTTTTGATGGTTTTTATTTTTTTAAATACCAATGATGCCGATGCACTATTGATCATTTCCTTTGCCTGAAGGGGAGGATCCTGAGTTTCCTCTGGGTTGATGAGATGCTCTTTCTCAGGCATCCCCAAAGTCGGTCTTGAGGGCCGTTGTCCTGCAGGTTTTGGAGGTTTCCCTGCTTCAGCACAGCCCCTTCTGATGATTCAGTAAAAGCCTGATTATCAGCTGTCAATGAAATAACCAGTTTCCTGAGTGGGGAAAACACTGAACCCTGCAGGACAGCAGCCCTGGAGGAGCGATTTTGGACATGCCTGCTCTATATGATTCCAAACAATGGAATCAGATTATTCAAATCTGGTTTTCTCATCTAAATTTCATTTAATTAGTAAAAATGAAATGCAACCAGAAACAAACCAGCTCTACCTGTTGCGTTTCTGTGTGTCTCTCTGTCTATAAATGGCAGCTCTGCAGCAGTATTGGATCAGAAAAGACTAGATTCTAGGTTTCTTTCTGATTTCTTCCTGTCTCTTTCCCATCCTTCTCAGCCTACTAAGTGAAAGTAATTTCCTTTTATCACCGGCAGATCGCTGACATCGGAGTGTTTAATGGATGCCATCATTTACCGCTTTCAGTCAACTTAAAGACAACTTGGAGATTTTCTCTTTTGTTTTTGCTGCTGTCCCACAAGTGAAAAAGTTAAATGATGTCATCCATCTAGATTCTACCAACTCAGCCCAAAATGACTAAAAACAATCTTCTCCTTCGCTCCTAAAATCTCCCCTCAGCCGTCATAAAAATGAAGAAGAAGCAGAAGACACCATGAATATTTTAAAGCCAATTACTGCACAGTTCAGGTTTTCTCTTTATCGTCTCGCTGCTTCACAGCCTCGCCCTTTTAAAGACGATTTTTCTCTGTTTCTCCTGCTTTTATCAAAGTATTTGTTCTGGGCGGAGAGATAAGACTTGTAGTTGTTGTTAGTTTCACAAGCTGCCATTTGATCCTCATTGCCTCTACATCAACCTGACATGCTGAAACACTAAATGGATCTATTTTATGCCAGGCAGCACTTAGTGGCCGCTCTTTAATCTGGATTAAATGTAAATCCTGCTGTTTAATAGCAAGCTTCTGAGAGCAGCTGGCAACACAAGTACTAGAGACTCTTCCAGCGCCTTCCTCTGCTTTCAAATCTGACGCCTGAAGGACTGGGACCATTTTTATCACAGACAGCATCTGTTCTTCAGGAAAAAAAATCAACTATTTTCAAACTCACAGTTTTTTACTATCCTGACATTTCTGAAAATGTCCCCTCATGTCCCCAAAGGCACGTCTGTGTTCTTCTAAGTCACAGTGATCAGTAAAGGAAGAATAAGAGCCTTGCACTGCAGAGCAGATGAATCTATGGAGAAACATGCTGTCTTCATTGCTGCTTCTTCACGCCATGGTTTAGAGCTTCTGAAGTTAAAACTTCGTTTCCTGCAGCTCCAACGTTTAGGATAGAAATGTCCTGATGATGCATGAGTCCAGCAGCCTGGGAACATAATTAATTCACAGTAATCTATTCAAAAATATGTTATAATCCCAAAGGGAAATTAAAGTTGGCTTTTTTTATCCAGGTGTTGATGCTGTAATCAGGAAGGATCTCCTGTAGAGGTCTGTCTGCAGGGGATCTGGATCAGCCTCCGACTGAAGACCCTCTGTTGGTGATTAAAGTCGTAGGGAAGTGAAATTTAAATGACAAATCATTCTGGATTAAAACATGTATCTAAATGTATTCTTTATTAGACGATATTGTCCCAAAATTTAGAAAATGTCCATTTAAAAAAAAAATCCTGTCCTAAAATCTTGTTTTATTTTTCCGTTATCTTCTGCAGGCCAGTTAGTTCTACGTCAGCCTGAACACCTAAATTCGGCCAATCAT
>NW_015152561.1:46268-48968 GCF_000732505.1 Cyprinodon variegatus
GAGCCTTACCTGTCTGCCCTCCGCCTCAGCCTCTGACCTCAGCCCTCAATCTGCCGACCAGCCTCTGGACCCTCAAGGTTCCCCCCCGACCGGTCAGAATACCCCCTGAGCAGGTATTAACCCAAACCGCCGCCAAACAGCAAGTTACCTGGATCCACTCTAACCGTTTCTGTCCTCCTCTAGTTGCTCCTCTCCCGTGACCAGCCTGACGAACCAAGACAACCATTTACCTTTTCTGAAAACATTGTCAATAAACCTCTTAATTGTTTTTCCTGTCTCTTGAGTGTTTCTGCATGTGGGTTAGAAGACTAGACCTCAAAATGACAGAACACTCTGGCCTACAGCCTAGCCCCGCGGATTCACTCAGAAGGACCTTGGAGCAGCAGCATGTTCTCATTCAGAGCCATGACTCCGCCCTACAAGAGCTAAGTGAACGCCAAGCTAAATCTAACCGCACCCTGCAAGAGATCACAGGTTTTCTACAAAGATCCTGCTCACAGGCCTCTACACCTGCTGCTGAAGCCGCTCTGCTTCCGGCCCAGGATCCCAATCCTCCTTCCAGATCTGAAAATATAACCCACCCCTCATTTTCTGATTTCCGCCCATCCCTCCCAGAAAGATTCTCAGGTGAACCAAGTAAGTTCAAGGGTTTTCTGTTTCAATGCTCTATAATTTTTAATCATTCTCCTCAGAGCTTCTCTCAGGATCGAAGAAGAATTTCTTTCATCCTATCACATCTGTCTGGTAAAGCTTTGGAGTGGGCGGAAGCCAAGTTCTCATCCAAAACTGAGTATGGTTGTACTTATGGTAATTTCATAAAGGAGTTCAAGCAAGCTTTCAACCAAGATACTGATAAGACTGCAGACTCCCGTGGATTGTTAGAATTAAAGCAAGGAAACAGAACAGTGGCTGAATTTGCTATTGATTTCCGGATTAAAGCGGCAGCTTCAGGTTGGGAACAAACGGCGCTTAAGAGCGCCTATTTCCACTCTCTAAATGAATCAATTAAAGACAAGTTGGCGACTTTAGATGAACCGAATACCTTGGAAGACCTGATAAGACTGACTATCCGTTTAGATAATAGGCTGCGAGCCAGATCCGTTGCTAAATCCAAGAGCCGCATTTTCCCAGTCACAATGTTTCCTGAAAGATCTAATGAAGTTTCCTCTTCCACAGTGCACTCTGAAGCCGAACCAATGCAGATCGGTCACACCAGACTCTCATCAGAGGAAAGACTAAGGAGATTCAAACAAAACCTCTGCTTATACTGTGGAGAACCCAGACATTTTGTTCCCGTCTGTCCCGCTAAGGTAAAAGCCGGGGTCCGCCAGAGGAAATGAGGAGTCTGGCGGACCATCTTCAAACTGAAAATTCTCCTAGACTACTGTAACCTGCAACTCTGTTTTTTAAAGATCAGTCCCTCACTTTGTCGGCAATGATTGACTCTGGTTGTGAAAGAAATCTAATCGACTCCAGTTTGGTCAAACAATTAAATATTGAAACTACTCCTTTGACTAAATCCCTGAGAGTTTCAGCGTTAGATGGAAAACAACTACCACATATTATGCACCAGACCAAACCCCTAGAACTTTTGATCTCCGGGAATCATAGGGAAAAAATATCTTTTTATGTTTTTCATTCAGCAAGCTCACCAGTAGTTCTGGGTTTTGATTGGCTTCAACTCCACAACCCACCTATCAACTGGTCTAAAAAACATGTGGAGTCCTGGTCTATCCCCTGTCATTGTTCCTGCCTCCGTTCCGCCGCCCCTCCGACTCAGTCGTCAGGAGGCTGACCCGCCCGATCTCTCTGCCATACCTCCAGATTATCATGATTTGGCTCCTGTGTTCAGTAAGGCTAGAGCCCTTTCTCTCCCTCCGCACCATCCTTATGATTGCGCCATCGATCTTCTCCCTGGGGCCCCTCCCCCTAACAGTCGGCTTTATAACATCTCCAAACCTGAGAGGGAGACCATGGAGAAATATATCAATGAATCACTTGCGGCAGGAATAATCCGACCATCTTCTTCTCCACTCGGATCTGGGTTTTTCTTTGTTAGTAAAAAAGACGGATCTCTGCGACCCTGTATTGATTACCGAGGGTTAAACCAAATAACTATCAAGAACAAATATCCGCTGCCCCTGTTAGCTTCGGCTTTTGAACCGGTTCAGGATGCCACTGTGTTCACCAAATTAGACCTGAGAAACGCTTACCACCTTCTCAGAATCCGTGAAGGAGACGAGTGGAAAACAGCCTTCAAAACACCTCTGGGGCATTTCGAATACCTCGTCATGCCTTTCGGTCTGTCTAATGCCCCCGCATGTTTCCAGGCACTAGTGAACGACGTTTTGAGAAATTTTTTAAATGTTTTTGTGTTTGTCTACCTAGACAACATCCTGATCTATTCCAGAACCATCTCTGAACATAGGAATCATGTTCGCTTAGTTCTGCAGCGATTTTTGGAAAATAAACTGTTCGTCAAAGCTGAAAAATGCGAGTTTCATCGCCCATCAGTTACCTTTCTGGGATTTGTGCTCGAGGGCGGGCAGGTGAGGCCATCCGAGGATAAAATCAAGGCGGTTCTGGACTGGCCCACTCCTGAAAACAGGAAACAACTCCAAAGGTTTCTGGGGTTTGCCAATTTCTACAGAAGATTCATCAGAAATTACAATCAAACGGCCCAACCACTGACAGCTTTAA
>NW_015152562.1:0-1616 GCF_000732505.1 Cyprinodon variegatus
TATGACAGTCTTAATCATTTCCAGCACTCCGACTGTCTTAAACTGGACTATTGATTTGTCCTGACATGAAGAACTTGGGTTTAATTTTACACTTTTCTTCATTTATTGTTGGTATCTTATGTTTTGATGTTTAATCTCTTAAAGTCTGTGTTTTTATGTTTGTTATTTTTCTGCCTCCACCGTATTTTTGTCAATTAGGTTTGGTCTCATATTTCAGTTCAATGCAATGAACCATTGCTTTCATCATTGTCATGTTCTTCATGATGTTCCTCCTCCTACTGGCGCAAAAGGCACCTCCTCTGCTGCCCTGCAACAAAATCCACCATCAAGGACAGTTTAGTTTAAAATGAACAATGATGTATATTTTGGGAGTCCATTTATTTCTCTTCCTATTCCAATTCAAGTAAGTTACAAGTTTTTTTGTTGTTTTTTTTAATGTGCCTTTTAATTTATATGAGGGTTGATTATGTTTCTATTTCTTTTTTTGTAACAGACTTAGTCCCCCATAAAAAATACTGGGCTGTTCTTTTCCTCTGTGGTTTTAAAAAGATGTTTGGGAGAAAATCAATTAGGTCTGATTTAATTCTTGTATTAACCTCATAGTAAAATGTAAATACATTAAAACTAATATTTCTCCTTTGTTAATAAAGCCATTTATATGTTTACTTTAAACATGATAAAAAAAAAAAAAATACTATTATCCAGAGTACCATGAGACCTTTAAGGATGTACTTACGGTTGCTCTGCATTAACCCTTGGTGCTTGGCCGGAGCGGTTTTCTACATTACAGAGAAAAAAATCAAGAACAAACATCAACCAAAGGAAAATGTGTGCAGTAAATTTAAAATAGAACAAAGAATGATTTTAACTTGTTTTTCTTACTACAAACAAAGACTGTCACTATTATAATTATCACTGCCACTACAGCTCCTGCAATCGGACCACCGATCGACATCCTCTCATGACGTGAAGTTTCTGGAAAAAGGAAGAGGCACAAAGTTTTGCTTCCCTGCATAATTTATAACTCTCTTCACTTATAAATAGCATGGGTAAAATGTTGAGCAATTTGTTACATTTGTGATTCTAACCTGTTTAAATTAGCGAGGATTAGCTTTAAATATTTAAAATTTGTTTTCATAAAATCTTTTTACAAAAATAAAGTTAATCAACTTCACTCCAGGGTCACCTGGTTTCCTATAAGTGGCTGTCATGTTGTTCCTCTGAGTTCTGACGGTGCAGCTGTAGGTCACATTAGGATCATCCTCTAAAACCAGAGAGCTGCGGATGCTGTAAAGCTGATCCTCAGTCTGATGGACTGTGGTTGTAACACGTAGAGGTGTGTTGGACGGAGGGATGGTGGACCAGGAGAGTTCAGGTTGAGGGTAGATTCCCTCTGAACTGCAGATGATCTGGTTTGTTTCCTCATAGATGATAACTTTAGAGACAGGAGCTTCAAACAAACAAAATAGATTTTAGGAAAATGTGTAGCACCACAGCACAGCAGCTGAAAATCTGTGTTAAAGGTTTCCAGTGAGGAAGTCCTACCTTCTGTTTTCAGGTTAACAAATGACTCTTTATTTCCTCTGTCAGTGCTGGTGTAACACTTGTATCTTCCT
>NW_015152562.1:4816-5940 GCF_000732505.1 Cyprinodon variegatus
TCTTGATAATTAAAAACGAATCAACAAAATAATACAAAAAAATTGCTGTGAAGTTCCGTATCAGGCAGCCCCCAGCTGAGCTGCATCATTAATTAATGATGTTATTCCCCTCTGATATTGAGGAAGATTAACTATGTAGTTTACCTAGCGGATAGCTGTTTTACTCAACATGTTAATAATCTATTGTTAATTTGTACATTTTAGTTAAGAAACCTTTCTGAGAAAACAGAGAGGGCAGAAAAACTGGATCAAGGTATCAGGCGCCTTCTCCCTCTCTCCTCTTTCTCTTCCTTTCTGAAACCCAGACTTTGGGGTGTTGCATATTTCAGACGTGGATGTTTTTGCTACACTGCTGCTTATTTACACATTTTGTTGTTATTTAATTTCTTTCGTTATCATTATAGAAACATGACCCCAACCACAGTTATCTGTCTCCATGAGGTCACTGGCTTGGTCACCGGGCACAAAAATGGCGCCCTCTGCTCTTACATTCGTGTAGAGACCCCAGACAACTGTCAGCTTGTATAATTAGAACCCGATTACAAGACGACCCACATTTTCACACCCTTTTTAACTAGAAAAAACCCCCCAAACTTTTCTTATATTCAGACCATTACAGGGGGAAAAAAGCACAACAAATCCTCTTTAAGTTCCCCTCTGATTAAGCAGCTTTAGACAATAATAACATGTTAAACTCACCCCCAAAAACACACAGAAGAAAAGTCAGTAAAGTTCCAAAGCAAAGGATCCCAGTCATGCTTGTCCTGAGGACAAGTTTCGGGTAAATAATGGGAGAGTTACAGTCACACACAAAAAAAAGTGCAAATCTTGTAGGTCTACATTCCATGAAGAACCAATGAGCTAAAGGCTGACAAACAGTACCTTTGCTCACACTTGCATTCCTAAATAGTCTGATCAGGAAACAGATTATCAAAACAGGTTCAGGCTCAACAAGGTGGTGTCTGGAAATCTTAAACATTCAACTATAAGCCCCCATGTTAGAATGAAAAAGTATTTTTCTTAGGGCCACCAGCCCGTTAAATTGCTCTCAGATGTCCCGAAACAAAGAAACAGCTTCATGCAGATTCACAATATTATTTTGGCCATTTGAAACTCAAAGAGAC
>NW_015152562.1:9445-31075 GCF_000732505.1 Cyprinodon variegatus
CTTGCTTGCTAACCTTCCGCCACAACAATCCCGCCCCCTTGATAAACGACCAATCACGTTCACTTTATTCACTCATGTAAAGTCGGGCACCACTCAGGAGATTCGGAAATGCAACGGTTGGAACAGCTATTTCCCTACGACTTTAAACTGCCTAAGAGATTGTGTAGGTGTCAGGGGGATCGCATTGCAGTGGTTTAAGTCTTACCTGTCAGAGAGGTCCTTCTCAGTCAGGCTGGGAGACTTCACCTCATCTTCTGCCCCACTTCAACGTGGAGTCCCCCAGCGATCTAACCTGGGACCCATTGTTTTTGCTTTGTACTTCCTCCCACTTGGGGAGGTTTTAAAGAAGTATGGCATGTCTTACCACTTCTACGCTGATGACTGTAAAATTTACATGCCTATTGCCAAGAACGACCAAAGCCCCCTGACACCCTTGCTCGAACTGTGTAGGGGACCTCAAGGCTTGGTTAGCCCAGAATCTTTTGCTGAATGATAGTAAAACAGAAGTTATGGTCTTTGGATCTGCCGACATAAACTTGGGGTCACTCCAAAATTATTTGCATTGTGAAATCATCAGCCTTGGCATCATCATAGAGAGCGATTTTAAATTTGCTAAACAGATCAATGGTGTTTTAAAATTGGGTTACTATCATCTTTGTCTTTTATCCAAAGTTAAACCATTTGTAGCTTTTAATCTTTTTGACCAAGTCATGCATGTGTTTATTTCAAATCATCTGGACTACTGCAATGCACTTTATTCGGGCATTAGCCACAAAGTACTTTCCCACTTGTAGTTAGTCCAGAATGCTGCGCCACAAGTTTTAACAGGCACCAAAAAAATGAGAACAGGTCACCCCAATCCTTGTGTCTTTGCACTGGCTCCATGTTAAGTTTAGAATTGATTTTAAGATATTGTTGTTTGTTTTTAAAGCCTTGAATGGACTGGCACCTCAGTACATGGCACACCTCATCCAAATTTAACGTCTCCTGCTTGCTCTGAGGTCTGAGTGACAAGTCTAGCTTGTGACTCCTAGGACAAATCGGAAAACCAGAGCATTCTCCTTTGTCGGCCCCCATTGTATTTATTTTTTTTGTATTTGTTGTTAGTTGCATGTGCAGCACTTTGGAAACATTTTGTTGTTTAAATGTGCTATATAAGTAAATTGGATTTGGATTTTAACAGCCAGCAGTCACAAAGCGGCTCACAGTAAAACTTAAAGGAGCACTGAGAAAAAAACCTCATACCAACACTGAAATTAAAATTCATAGCAGCTTAGTAGCCAGTAATGCTGTACAAGTGGTTAAATAAGAGAATATCTTGTTTTTTCTAATCATCATTAGAGTCCATTGGTCCACATCCTGGTCTGTTGTAGTTTCAGTTGTTTAGCTTCCTCCCAAAGTCCAAAGCATGACTAATGTGAGTCTCTGTGTTGCTCTACAATGGACTGGCTACGTGTCCAGACTGTACCCCACCTTTCACCCATAGTCTGCTGGAGAGATGGAGGCACCAGCCCCACCGTGACCCTGACAGAGAAGGGGTATGAGATTTATGAATGTTCTTAGTTTTTCATTAATGTTTAAACTTTAATATTTCCAAGAGGTTTTTTATGAAAATGATGAAACCACAAAACTGTTTTGAAGAATTGTGACAAATTTGTAAATGTTCTAAATATGAGTCATGCTGTATATTACCATTGCAGATATGTTTAGAATTAGCCTCACTTTAAATGCGAATTTGTGAAACAATTTGGGCAGATTTTTGTAGAATGTGTTTATATTTCTTCTGATTAAGTCTGACTTCATTAAAACATTCAGTAGAAGTAATTTACTCAACAACACTAAAGTGTTGGTGGGATTAGGTTAGGTATAAACAGACAAAGCGAGAGAAGGTGGAAATGAAAGAGACAGCAGGAATGTGATTGAAATTAATACTATACTGCGCTGGTAAATCAGTGGCATTAGAAATACAAAAAAATTCAAAAACACCAAAAATATCATGTAAACACTAAAAAGCTGATTTAAGCTAAAAGAAACCTTGGGCATTACAAAATAATACACACAGGTAATTAATTTTTTTCCCTTTATGATTGAACCTGCAGTAAATGGTTTTTTACTGCAGGTTCTTTTTTAAAGAAGCCACCAGTTTGTGAACAGCTCAGGTTTTTAGGAAGTTCATACCAGAGCTGAAGAGCCTAGAATCTAATTGTTACCTCTAGGTTAGTTCTGGTCCAGGAAACAATGAGCAATGAAGTCTCTGATTATCTGAGGGGTCTACATGGTTCCTATCAGCAATCCTGAAATACTTTTAGGCCAAAGAGCATAAACCTTATTATTCGAGTTTTAACAACCATGATTACTAGGAAATATGTTGTTCCACAGTAAAGTTTCCTCATTATAATAAAGCAGAAAACTATAACAGAATTTAATACAATGGGCTTAATATTCATCACAATGGATATGGATATGGATATTGAAACCAAAGTAAAATCATATTTGGCTTCACTATTTAATTGATGTTTATACACATTTTAGAGGAAATATTTGAACGTTTTACTTTTACTTCATTTATACATTCAGAAATGATCATAAAGCAAGAAATGCAATACCTGATTTTAAATAAAGCACTATATCAGCAAAAATACCTTATTTTCATTTTTTTTCATTTAACAGACTCATTTATATCTTTACAGTTTTATTGTTAATAGCTCTATCTTAAAAAACAACAACTTAAAATTTAATCTTAACAGCATAAACTTTGTGAAATAAAAAAATAGGTTTTAACAAAAGCACCAGTAATTAATGAAAAAAATGAAAAATACAAAACCATATATTCAGTAAGAAACAGCTCCTCCTGTTCAAGAAGTTAAGGAAAACATTTAGAAAAATAAATGTTTTCATATAATTACAGTAAAACCAATGTTGTTATTTATAAAGTAAAACAGTTTTCAACACAAACACTTTCCTTCACAGTAGGTTTTTGATCTCTAGTTCAAGACTGATAGTCTGTATAATAGCCAGTATTTTAAATCCTTTTTACTTCAAGTGTTTTTCATCTAATGGGTGTTTTTATTCATTCTATTTCTAATCAGTAGACACAGTGTGAAGGATTTAAAGTAAAGTTGTAAACAGGAGCTTCTGTGTTGAATGTGTTTTTTTTTCATAATCACAAACATTAAATGATCAAAGTCATCGGTACATAAAGAGCTGCTCAACTAAACACAGAAACAAAGCTGTGTTTCATCTAAGAACCTTCGGTTTGTTAATTTGTTTTATCTTTATCACCTGAATGAACCGACCCTGATTCACATATATATATAAATATAAATATATATATATATATATATATATTTTTTTTTTTTTTTTTTTTTTTTTTTATTCCACCTGGGGGGTTAATTTTAAAAAACGTTTCCACTTTGACATTTGCCAATTTGATACTCTTAAACAAATAGGACACTTAAACAAAACAACACGTAAAAGCATTAAAAAACTTAAAGCATTTACAAAATACAAGATAAGACACAAGGATGTTCCTGATTAAAACATCATATCTACTAACAGCACCTTCTAAATCCTTAAATGTTACTAAAGTTATTGATGTTTATGACAGTCTTAATCATTTCCAGCATTGTCTTACACTGGACTCTTGATTTGTCCTGACATGAAGAACTTGGGTTTAATTTGACACTTTGTCTCATTTGTTGTTGGTATCTTATGTTTTGATGTTTAAAGTCTTTCTTGTGTCTTTATGGTTGTTATTTTTCTGCCTCCATTGTATTTTTGTCAATTTGGTCTCATATTTCAGTTCAATGCAATGAACCATTGCTTTCATCATTGTCATGTTCTTCACGATGTTCCTGGTTTCCTCGCTGTTCCTTCTCCTGCCCATTTGGTTGTTTTTCTTGGTTATTACTTTTATTACATAAAAGCTCCACCTGCTCTGTTTCCGACCCTTGTTCCTGCTCTGGTTCCCTGCAACAAAATCCACCATCAAGGACAGTTTAGTTTAAAATGAACAATGATGTATATTTTGGAAGTCCATTTTTTTTTTCTTATTCAAATTCAAAAGTTACAAGTTTTTTGTTGTTGTTTTAATGTAGCTTTTAATTTATACGAGGATTGATTATGTTTGTATTGTATTAATCTCATAGTAAAATGTAAATACATTAAAACTAATATTTCTCCTTTGTTAATAAAGGGCCATTTATATGTTTACTTTAAACATGATAAAAAAAATACTATTATCCAGAGTACCATGAGACCTTTAAGGATGTACTTACGTTGGCCCTGCATTAACCCTTGGTGCTTGGCCGTAGCATTTTTCTACATTACAGAGAAAAAAATCAAGAACAAACATCAACCAAAGGAAAATATGTGCAGTAAATTTAAAATAGAACAAAGAATGATTTTAACTTGTTTTTCTTACTACAAACAATAACTGTCACTATTATGATTATCCCTGCCACTACAGCTCCTGCAATCGGACCACCGATCGACATCCTCTCATGACGTGAAGTTTCTGGAAAAAGGAAGAGGCACAAAGTTTTGCTTCTCTGCATAATTTATAACTCTCTTCACTTATAAATAGCATGGGTAAAATGTTGAGCAATTTGTCACATTTGTAATTCTAACCTGTTTAAATTAGCAGAGGATTAGCTCTGGATATATAAAATTTGTTTTCAACAAATCTTTTTACAAAATTAAAGTTAATAAACTTCACTCCAGGGTAAATGTGACAAAAATATCTGAAATTGTAACAAACAAAAATCCTTGTTCTCACCTTTTGGGTCACCTGGTTTCCTATAAGTGGACGTCATGTTGTTCCTCTGAGTTCTGACGGTGCAGCTGTAGGTCACATCAGGATCATCCTCTAAAACCAGAGAGCTGCGGATGCTGTAAAGCTGATCCTCAGTCTGCTGGACTGTGGTTGTAACATTTAGAGGGGTGTTGGACGGAGGGATGGTGGACCAGGAGAGTTCAGGTTGAGGGTAGATTCCCTCTGAGCTGCAGATGATCTGGCTTCCTTCCTCATAGATGATAACTTTAGAGACGGGAGCTTCAGACAAACAAAATGGATTTTAAGAAACTGTGTAGCGCCACAGCACAGCAGCTGAAAATCTGTGTTAAAGGTTTCCAGTAAGGAAGTCATACCTTCTGTTTTCAGGTTAACAAATGATTCTTTATTTCCTCTGTCAGTGCTGGTGTAACACTTGTATCTTCCTACATCTTCAAACGTCACTCCTGTCAGCAGCAGGGAAGCATTTTCCTTGGAGATCTGATCTTTAAACAGTGATGTCCGGTTCTTAAAGTTTTGGACCTGGTATTCAAACTGATCTTTGTCCCCATAGTAGGAATGAACCACAGGGTCTCCATCTGACACTTTGATCCAGTGGATGAGTAGTTGATGTCTATCCTGGAACTGGCAGGGTAGCAAGCAGCTCTCTCTGAAAACACAGGTCACCTCAGTGTCTGCAACAGGAAAAGGGAGCATTTAATGTCAAATTAGGACAAATAGATTTTGAAATATTATTCTGAAGTTATTCTCTAAGACAGTAACTGAATACCAAATCACTTTCTAAATCTCTATGATGATAATGATTATCAACACAATATAGCCCTGAAATCAGCCCAGATTTTCAGACAGTGAATAAAGGGCGAGGTAAGATGATCAACCACATTCATGCAGCTGGACACAAACAGAAAACTTCAATCTGGAGGTTTATAGGAAAATACGTTTACTTTAAACATATACAATTAACATGGAATACTTTAAATTCTACTGCTATCATTAAAAACAGGGCAGAACAATCTCTCCTTATATGGCCATCTTTCACTCACAGATCTGTGATTGGTTGTAAAACCACACCTTCACATCAGCTGCTCTCTGAATTATTACTTCATCTGACGCATTAGTTACCATGGTGATAGATCCAGGAAACCAGGTTACTATTGATAGTAAACCTTAAAACTACCTTATTAAAAAACAAATCCAGTTTAATAACATATTTCTAAGTCCAATGCTGAGATACAATTATTGTGTTTATGTAGGAAAGGTTTTTTTTTTCTTATGGTATATTGTGAAAATCAAATAATGTATGTTTTAAATAAAACTAAGAGAACAAGTAGCTTGAATCTTTAATATATTAGGACATTTTGGCTCAACAATTTTACAATTTTACATGAACGTTTGAAAGCAATCATTGCAGGCAGGATTACTTTTTAAAAATATGTTTAATTTAACTCCTCATGAATTTACAGTAAAGGAGATGGAATCAACATTTATTTATTCACTTTTTTTTTAGGCCTAAATTTGTTGTATTTTGTTTTTTTTGCCTAAATGACACAGCTGGGTGTGGCACAGAGAGAACTGGTTCTGCTGCTCACATAGCACAGAGGAAAAGGTTTCAGTTTGTGTTTGTAAAGACTCTACTCAAAAGCTCAGAAATAATTATTTTTGCTGCTAAAGAACTAAATAAATCTATTTATCAGATGCACCTGCTGGCTGCTCTCTGTTCATCTTATTCTCTACACCTCCTCAGCTGCCCTTTAGCTTGACTTCCACAGACTAACAACACCAGATTATATCTGGTCCAGATATTGAACGCCATGTATGAATCAATGTCAGGCTTTCTCCACTAAGTTTCGGTTGCTGTGTTTTTGTCTTTGTTCTTGTTAGACTACTCATCGTTTTCTTCATTTTAGATAATGATAATGGTTAAGGCCCCATGACCGACCGCCACAGATTCTTCTGTCTGAAGTCTGCCTGTGTTTGATCCTCAAATATCCCATAGACTCCCCTCTGATCTCGGTCACCCAGCCCTAAACTGAGATTAAACCTGCATCTCCTTAAGAATCTACCTGCTGCAACTTATTTACACCCTGGCTGCTTCCTTTTATGTTCCTGTCTGTGAATGGATTTCCGATAAAACAGNGCCCCATGACCGACCGCCACAGATTCTTCTGTCTGAAGTCTGCCTGTGTTTGATCCTCAAATATCCCATAGACTCCCCTCTGATCTCGGTCACCCAGCCCTAAACTGAGATTAAACCTGCATCTCATTAAGAATCTACCTGCTGCAACTTATTTACACCCTGGCTGCTTCCTTTTATGTTCCTGTCTGTGAATGGATTTCCGATTAAACACAATTCTTTTGGAGCAGCTAACTGAAAAGAACAGCCACCCATGGGTGTCTCTCTCGCTCACTGTGTCTTAAGGTTTTTATATGTACATATCTGGTCTTCCCCAGGCAATTTTAATAATCATTAACCAAATAGGAACCCAAAACAGAAAATCTCTATTAAAAAAGCATAAATATGCTGGAAAAACACAGATATAGAAATCCACAAAGCTTATAAATGGTGTCCTTTTTTCTGACTGAATGTTGCATGTTTTAAGTTATTTAAACAAGATTAACACACTACATATCTCTTAGCATGTATTATATAGTTTAACTGAAATTTCTTTACCTCCACAAGTAGCTGTGGAGCAAAACATTATCCTGAATATGAGCGGCTGAAATATAGGATGTTTGTTTGAAATAGATGTCTTTATTTGCTTATTCTATATCCTTGAAAAATATGTTTTATTCCTCAAAACAAATCTTTTCCATTTGAATACCTTCTGTTTGAATGTAAAACTGATTTTCAGAGCTGAAAGATAAAGCCCTCTTCTGTCATAACATAATTTTTTATGGAATTTTCTCAGTGTTAGGAACTTCCTGGTTCACTGGTGGTTGTTAAATTCAAATTAACACAGACTTACAATAAATAGATTAGGAAAAAAAAAAACAAGATATCCTGTTTAAGTTCCCCTCTGATTAAGAAGGTTTATTATTACAAAGTTTCACTCACCTTCTCCAAAAACAGACAGAAGAAAAGTCAAAAACAGCAAAATTCTTCGATAAATGTTCTCGGACATATTGTTTTTCTGATCAGCTGTGTACTCTTCCCAAGTTACAGTAGAAGTGAATAGGAGTGTTACAGTCACACAACAAAATATGTGCAAATGCTGTAGGTCTACATTCCATGAAGAACCAACGAGCTAAAGGCTGAAATGCCTTCGCTACCACTTCCTTGCCTAAATGATCAGGAAACAGATTATTAAAATAAATTCCTAATCAACAAGGTGGCTTCTGTCACTAACACCGAGTTGGCCCCCCTACACAATCGTGGACTAGGACGACTCTTTGAAGATGTAATGGTGCGTACTTCACGTACGTGTTGTACTTCAAATGGGGCCCACCCAGATAATGTTGCTACAGGCCTATTGTTGTGTCGTTAAGCCATTGCCTAGAAACCCACCGAAAAACAGAAAAGTATCAAAAAGGCCAGTGTACAGTAATATATAGCATCACCACTGTTGATGATCTCTTCAACCAGTCCTTTAGTCATGATAATACTGATGCTAGCAGGATTAGATTTTAACATGTTTTGAGCTCTCTTTTTAAATTTATCAGAAATTTTATTTCTATAAGTGTTTTAGCACAAATATGAGATTAAAAATGTATGTTTGAAAAGAAGTTCCCTTGTGACTAATGCATATTAAAACTTTGTCTTGACCACCCCTATTGTTGAAAAACATGTTATTCCCTCAGGAATAATCACAAAATGTTAAGAGTCATTTATCAATAAGTTATTGATTTTTTTGATTTGGCATATCATTTGATAAAATATTATTTGACCAACATCTGTTACCTCTTGGATTTATATGGTGAGTCAGTTTGAACACATTTCAATTCCTCTAAATTAGTTTAAAAGATAATTTGACCTTATTCCAAAATCTTAAGAATGACCTTGGTTTATCAGATATAACATGCATTGTCAACTGTTTTATAATAAATATTTTACTGAAAATAGTTTTCCATCATGTTCATTTAACTTACTCTTTTCTGTGTATATAAGCTATATAGTCTTTATTGAGTTTCTCTTGCTTAGTTATGAATGAAATAATTACTCTGAGTTTAATTATTTTCAATAAATCCTTCTATTATGAATGCAAATATAGTGAATTTCTTTTAAACGTGTGCAGAGTGAACCATTTCACATTGGATTTAGCTTGAATCACACTTTTATCTGTTGTTTAATGTGTGTTCACTCATGCCAAATGAAGGTTATTTGATTACCGGTACATAACATAAATGTGTACAACTGCATAACACATATAAAGTTGCAATGTTGTGGGCATTTAATACAATATACAATTATGATCAGTGTTTAATTTGCAGAGTTGAGAAAAGTCTCTCTAATTCCTAAACAGCTTTAATAATAAAACTAGATAAGATAAAATAGGCTTAGAAGGACATAATTTCCACATTCCTCCCTCTGCAATTATCTTTTCTTATTCTCCCATCCATCCATCCATGGAAGTGTGGGATCCTGTCACTATGCCTCTGACTGATCATGCGCCTCGACTACTTGGCCAAAGGGATATCCCTTTGCTTGACTTAATTAGGAAATGAAATAACGTGGTTGGCTCTAAGGAGAGCGGAGACAGAGGACACACCGAGTTTTCCTGAACAAACCTGCTGCTGACCAGGTTACCTCTGGGGAGAATGTTACTATGGTTACTGAAACAGATGTTAAGGAAACTATCTTTGTGAACCGGAAAATTCTTAGTTTCCCTGATTTCAGATTAGAAAAACTTAGAGTTATCAGTAAACCTGGGGTCCAATTCACGAGGCAAACTAAAAAACTTAAGTTTTCCAAACGTTTTTTTCCCTCCAGCTGAAAAGGAAAGCAGTCGTTGCTATGGCAACACAATGACACCTCTGTGTGGCTGTAACCCTGAGGCACAGGTTACCAGAACATCAAACATATAACAGGGGTGCTTAAAACAAATGTATATGGTCAAATAAAACTGTTTTAAAGAACAAAATCCATTTTGGAAGTTTTTTTTTTATATACTAACTTGTAATTTTCTGTGAGTGTGACGAAGATAACATGGGAGTTGTAAAGAGATTCCCAGGCTTTTACTTTGGTAGTTCACTACTACGTTTCGGTAACTTAATTTGCATATTCGCAAAATATTTCGTTTGTTAAATGAATATTTTTTTTTAACCAAAAAATTTTTTCACAAACTAAATATTTAGTATAGAGCTTAATAATGATTTAACAAACTAAATATTTAGCTTCAAACTAAATATTTATTTAACAAAGTAAAAGTTTTAGAAATGAATGAATGACATAGTGAAAAAACGACTTGGGAAAAATCACCCCCTTATTTTTCTCTTAAAACAAGCTAAATAACGGCACCCCATATAAACCTGTTTCTCAAAACTGACCACTGCAGGTAAAGTAATCAGTCTGAGTGCTGATATTACAGCGCCACTTACTGGACATGCACAAAACAACTGATAACACAAACTGAAATAATATACACAATTTATCTAATTGTTCAAATAACAATGACTTTAGACTCGGCTAATAAAATCACATAAATATGATAGAAAATATCATTCATAAAATATAAAAGGCATATCTTAAAAAGTAGTTTTAGTTTTTAAGATAAGATTAATGGCCGCTTCAAATCTAATTTATAAGTTTTACATTAGCAAGCGAAGTCGATACAGTGGTCTCAGTTATCACCTCAATGAATTATATATATTGAAACCGGAGTAAAATAGCGTTTGACTTTCATATATAGTTTTTATAGAAACAATAACACTCTTAAAATGTATATATACATTTATTGATGTTTCCATGTTTTGTTGAGGGCTGCATGGTGGCACAGTTTGTAGCACTGTTTGCTTCCACCAGGAACGTTCTGGGTTGATTTCCTCTTCTGCATGGAGTTTGCATATTTTCCCTGAGCATGCGTGGGTTTTCTCCGCGTACTCCAGCTTCCTCCCACAGTCCAAAAACATGACTGTTAGGTTAATTGTTTTCTCTAAATTGTCCTTAGGTGTGAGTGTGTGCATGGTTGTGTGTCTGTGTTGCGCTGTGACAGACTGACCACCTGTCCAGGGTGTACCCCGCCTCTCGCCCATAGACTGCCAGAGATAGGTGTCGGCAACCCTGATGTAATAAGCAGGAGGATATGGAGGTTTTGTTCACATTTACAGCTGGAAATGTGTTCTTTATCAGAGGTAAAGCAACAAAGTAAATATAAAGAGTATATTCTGCTTCTTAATAAAATATATATCAGTATAAATCTCACACTTCTTTGTTGTTAATTAAAAACGACTAGATGGTGTCTTTACTAAACTATTATTTTAGCTTTTCTAAGAAGCAAATATATTTTAAAACTTACTGTTACTGTCGTTTTACTCAATAATATAAGAGTATAAAGTAGCCATTCAAGAAAATACTTTAGAGTGAAATAGCATTCCCTAAAAAGGCTACTTAAGTACTGAGTAACTGATTATGACATCTGACCTGTAACTCTATATAATAAAGACAGACCAATGTGTAAGGATATGTTCTAATTCTGTATTTTAATACTTTAATAAAATAAATAACACAAACTAATTTTATTGGAAAAATACAAACACCAGGCAGAATAAACAATTTGCCAAGACAATTTTATTTTTAACAGTAAAACTTACAAAACCATTACCTGCAATAACTATATTCATTCCTTTGTGTATATGAGCTTGACCTCATCTACACACCATGACACCTTTTCATGGTGGGTGGGTGGGTGGGTGGGTAGGTAGGTAGGTAGGTAGGTAGGTAGGTAGGTAGGTAGGTGTTTACAAAATGTAATAATGTTACTCATTAAAAAAATAAAATATCTGTTAACTCCTTTTATCTTGTAATTCCTACAATACGAGTTGATTATAAAAGTCTTCATAACAGCATTCTATCTTTTTTCTGTGGGACAAAAGAAATATTATGTTTAGAGAGCAAATCAACATAAACAAGCATCAACCAAAGCAAAATATATGCAGTTAGATCAAAAATGAACAGGGAATGTGGTTTACCTTTTTTTCCATATACAATAGCCTACAGCTGCAAGGAGTGCCATAACAATCAAACCAACAACCACTTTCCAGCGTATAGTATTTTTAACACGCGGTGAAGTTCCTGCATATGAAGAAAAAGCAAAGTTTAGCATCTCTGTGGGATTTTGAACTCCGTTTAACAAATAGACATAAAGAGCTTCCACTACTTAATTTGGCAGACAGCCTACAGCAACAAAGTAAACCCTGTTTCACACAAACAACCTCATCTGATTGTTCTCCCCCACAGATTGAAGCCACTCTACTCAATTAGTTAATTCACACAGGGTCTGTGCCTCTGCTGCATGATGACAGCTTCCCTCTGTCATCCATTAGAAATATGCATCGACACAGATGATGGAGCAATTTCTAAAATTGCTCCAAAGCGAAATAGGAAGTCAGATTTGGAAAGAGTAGATCTAGAAAATTTCAAAATAAGGAGAGGTGGTCAAGGTGTGAGAACGGATTCTGAATAGATTGGGTATTGAATGCTGCGCAGCGCATTTTGGTCAAGGCAAGTGTGGAGCCAGCCTTAGGAACACTTGACTGTTTAGGTTTTCTGCTTTTGGATCTGCAGTGCTCTCCCTCTTTCACCTAATTTTCCAACTAGGCTGCTTTTAATTATCAGAGAAAGTAGATCTGGATTTTAAAACTACCCTCAATGCAAATGCTGCAAATGTAGCTCCTGTTCCTGCCTTCTATTGCTTCATCTGTTCTGGGATCAACAGTAGGAACACTATCATAAGTATAAAAGGAACCCTGGACTGATGTGCTTAATCTGGACATCCTTTAGCCTAACGGAAGTTTTGACATGATGGAAAAAAAACACTTGGATGCCAGTTGTCAAATTGAGGCTACAGCCATCCAAAAAACTCCAAAGTCATATGTAGCCAATGGCTGAAGCTCTCCATCATCAAAGCCAAAACATATGTATTTTTGTTCATTTTTGTCACAAGGGCATGCCGTCATGCAAAGGATTGTGGGCAATGGTACTGCTATTAAAGGTATAATCAAGGATTTTCGCAAATGTTTTAAAGGACCCGCCCTTTCCACTTGTGGAATAAAAAATTTGAGGTGTGTCTGATTTCATTCATAGGCTCCAAACGAAGGTCATGAGAGATTAGGATGTGTCACACAGACTCCGTCATGGCATGAACAGGAGGACGGCTGTTTTGAGAAGTGGAAGATATATTAACCTAACGGGAAATGACCTTGGTGGGGTGGGGAGTCTGTATTGGGAATAATCAATGTTGATGTGCAAAAAAGTTCTTCATATGCAGGGGTGAAAAGCCACGCCAGTCAGAGCTTTTTCTCTTCGTCTGCAGACGTAAAAATAAATATGTCCTTCCTTGTAAGAATTGCCTGAGTCTCAGTTTCTACATCTTCACACACTTTAAAAAAATGCACATGCACACAACCCTGTACTCTTTCCCAAGAGGGAACACATATTAAATGTGTGAAAGCGTGCTCGGACCCATTTCTCCTCGTACAAGCTCTGTTTAAAAGTTGCTCTTTGCATCACTCATACAAGCTTAGTTTCCAAAAGAAGGTTTGCAATTTTTCCACTATGTCAGACCCACCACTGGTAATTGAAAATTAGGACAAGCAGGTAGGACGACCTTATGTAAACATATCACCAGAATGATTGGCAATTAGGAGGACCACTTATTTTGATGATCCACTCAGAAAAAGAACATCCTTCACTATACCTTTGAAGAACATGTTGCAGGTTAGAGCCAGGGAAGAATTAATGGTCAAAAGGGACGTCACAGCTAACAGTGGAAAGCAGGTCAAGACTCATGGAGTGAGACCAGTTTTAGCTTGTGAGCTAACATCATGATCTCATACTGTAAGTGTTTGGGTTGTTGGTCAAAAAATTAATTAGTAACTGCAGGAGATTGTAATGATTTTACTTAACTCATTCATGTGTTGGAAAAAGTACCATCATTGCTGACAGACATAGAGGTGTCACAATTTGTCCTTCACCTCAATAGTTTAGTCCTGCAGAATCCTGCTATTTTGCAGAACCACAGATGTAATTCTGAGAGATTTTGCTGAACTTACACACAGATCACAGCGCAAAATATGAGGCAGAAAGAAACAAAAAACAGCTGTTGGTGGGGAAGTGTCTGCCGCCAGAGAAAGCATTCCTTTTGACCATATTTGACCATATATATGACCAGCAAAATGTTTATGATGTAAAACTTCTACCAAATCTCAAACATGTCTGCTCTACTTGATTACTACCTACTCTTCAGACAGAGCTGAACCAGCTCCGACTATGTGAATCACCTATGTGACGTCAAATGAGGCAAGATGTTTTTAAAAAAGCAGTTTTTGGAGACACTGCTTAGAAATGTCTCTTTATTTGGTAAATCCACTTCATTGTGGCAGCCAAAACACTTAAAATCCTAAATAGACAATTCAAATGTGAGCCATTAGACAATACTTAGCTTGCATTTTATAAAAAAAAAAGATTAGATGTAATTTACTCTTTAAGTGCAAGATATAAATGTGTGGAAATTGTAAAGCTAAACAAACTAAGATAGAAAGTTTACAGGTTTCTCTTTTCTACCTCCCCCCTGACCGCCAGGACCACAGGATAACAACTAACATGAAGACTACTGACACTCTTCCTCTATAGATAAAGAGTCCTTTCTGATCTAATGGATTCAGATGGACCTTTAGTTTTCAGTGGAAATTTTCAAGAAAATAATAAATTCAATCTATTTCCCTCCAAGGTGATAGAAGAAGGTAAAATAATCAGCTTATTTAACAAACATAAGTCAGGGTCAGGTAGGTCACCTGGTTTCCTATAAGTGGACGTCATGTTGTTCCTCTGAGTTCTGACGGTGCAGCTGTAGGTCACATCAGGATCATCCTCTAAAACCAGAGAGCTGCGGATGCTGTAAAGCTGATCCTCATTCTGCTGGACTGTGGTTGTAACATTTAGAGGTGTGTTGGACGGAGGGATGGTGGACCAGGAGAGTTCAGGTTGAGGGTAGATTCCCTCCGAGCTGCAGATGATCTGGTTTTCGTCCTCTTTGATGATGACTTTAGACACAGGGGCTACAGACAAATAAAATTGACTTAGACTTTTTATTGTTGTTTTGTATACACAGAGTGTATACAAATTTCCTTTTGTATATCTTTCCTAACATTTCCATTTCTTAAAGTGCAGTAGTGATCAAATATAAAGAGTGTAGGAGAAAAAAACATGGTACAAAAACTTGATTTGGAAGTTCAGAGCCATACTTATAGCGATTAACAATTATTTAATTGAATTCAAAAAATGTGTAGCACCACAGCACAGCAGCTAAGAATCTGTGTTTAAAGCTTCCAGTAAGGAAGTCCTACCTTCTGTTTTCAGGTTTACAAATGATTCTTCATTTCCTCTGACGGTGCTGGTGTAACACTTGTATCTTCCTGCATCTTCAATCGTCACTCCTGTCAGCAGCAGGGAAGCGTTTCCCTTGGAGATCTGATCTTTAAACAGTGATGTCCGATTCTTAAAGTTCTGCACCTGGTATTCCAACTGATCTTTGTCCCCATAGTAGGAATGAACCACAGAGTCTCTAATTGACACTTTGATCCAGTGGATAACTAGCTGAGCTCCATCCTGGAACTGGCAGGGTAACAAGCAGCTCTCTCTGAAAACACAGGTCACCTCAGCATCTGCAACAGGAAAATGATAATTTTAATGTCAAATTAGGACAAAATAATTTTTAAATTTTATGCTGAGGTTATTCTCTAAGACAGGAACTGAATACAAGATCACTTTTCCAATCTCTAAATGACAATAATGATTAACAACACAATATGGCCCTTAAATCAGCCCAGATTTTCAGACAGTGAATAAAGGGCGACGTAAGATGAACAACCACATTCATGCAGCTGGACGCAAATAGAACACTTCAATCTGGAGGTTTATAGGAAAATATGTTTACTTTATACATATACAATTAACATGGAATACTTTTGATTTTATTAACGCTATCACTAACTCTAAAAAACAAAAAATGTCTCCCATCTTTAAAAGTGCAGAAAATTTCAGAGAACGGAGCCGTCTAAAGAGGCTTTGAGGCTGCGTCTTCCGAAAAACAGATTTGTTGTCCGATTACATGGCCGTCGCCTGTTCAAATCTGAAGACTCCTTCCTATGTGGCTGAGAAATGCAGCCTTCTATTCCCTTGCTTTGAAGGATGGGTCAGGTGTATCCTTCATGGACTACTGTATCCCATGATTCATTGGGGTTGGAAGCAAGTCGGCTGCTCTGTGGTCAAAGGACAAGGGAAATGGTTAGTGAGTCAGACATGCCTGACTCACTAACCATTGGTTTATCAAAAGATTTTATCCATCCTTGCGCAAATGGGTTTGTCTGACATTGAAGCACTGATTCCAATATCTGTTGGAATGTCACACTTTCGCTGCTTCCCTTCAGGTTCCTGTAAGTTATATAATTTACAAGAACAGAAAATACTTTTGGAGCTGCTGACTAAAAATAAATGGCTCCCAAAGGTCTTTCTCTCTGTCTCTCTCTCTCAGTTTAAGGTTTTTTTTTTTTGTAAATTCCTGGTCTCCCCAATTTGGAACCAACTTCAGATGTACAAAACTTCACGTCTGCCTTTCCAGTATCAATATTTATTAAACAAATAGGAAGCCAAAACANGGTAGGTAGGTAGGTAGGTAGGTAGGTAGGTAGGTAGGTAGGTAGGTAGGTAGGTAGGTAGGTAGGTAGGTGTTTACAAAATGTAATAATGTTACTCATTAAAAAAATAAAATATCTGTTAACTCCTTTTATCTTGTAATTCCTACAATACGAGTTGATTATAAAAGTCTTCATAACAGCATTCTATCTTTTTTCTGTGGGACAAAAGAAATATTATGTTTAGAGAGCAAATCAACATAAACAAGCATCAACCAAAGCAAAATATATGCAGTTAGATCAAAAATGAACAGGGAATGTGGTTTACCTTTTTTTCCATATACAATAGCCTACAGCTGCAAGGAGTGCCATAACAATCAAACCAACAACCACTTTCCAGCGTATAGTATTTTTAACACGCGGTGAAGTTCCTGCATATGAAGAAAAAGCAAAGTTTAGCATCTCTGTGGGATTTTGAACTCCGTTTAACAAATAGACATAAAGAGCTTCCACTACTTAATTTGGCAGACAGCCTACAGCAACAAAGTAAACCCTGTTTCACACAAACAACCTCATCTGATTGTTCTCCCCCACAGATTGAAGCCACTCTACTCAATTAGTTAATTCACACAGGGTCTGTGCCTCTGCTGCATGACGACAGCTTCCCTCTGTCATCCATTAGAAATATGCATCGACACAGATGATGGAGCAATTTCTAAAATTGCTCCAAAGCGAAATAGGAAGTCAGATTTGGAAAGAATAAAGCAGATCTAGGAAATTTCAAAATAAGGAGAGGTGGTCAAGGTGTGAGAACGGATTCTGAATAGATTGGGTATTGAATGCTGCGCAGCGCATTTTGGTCAAGGCAAGTGTGGAGCCAGCCTTAGGAACACTGGACTGTTGAGGTTTTCTGCTTTTGGATCTGCAGTGCTCTCCCTCTTTCACCTAATTTTCCAACTAGGCTGCTTTTAATTATCAGAGAAAGTAGATCTGGATTTTAAAACTACCCTCAATGCAAATGCTGCAAATGTAGCTCCTGTTCCTGCCTTCTATTGCTTCATCTGTTCTGGGATCAACAGTAGGAACACTATCATAAGTATAAAAGGAACCCTGGACTGATGTGCTTAATCTGGACATCCTTTAGCCTAACGGAAGTTTTGACATGATGGAAAAAAAACACTTGGATGCCAGTTGTCAAATTGAGGCTACAGCCATCCAAAAAACTCCAAAGTCATATGTAGCCAATGGCTGAAGCTCTCCATCATCAAAGCCAAAACATATGTATTTTTGTTCATTTTTGTCACAAGGGCATGCCGTCATGCAAAGGATTGTGGGCAATGGTACTGCTATTAAAGGTATAATCAAGGATTTTCGCAAATGTTTTAAAGGACCCGCCCTTTCCACTTGTGGAATAAAAAATTTGAGGTGTGTCTGATTTCATTCATAGGCTCCAAACGAAGGTCATGAGAGATTAGGATGTGTCACACAGACTCCGTCATGGCATGAACAGGAGGACGGCTGTTTTGAGAAGTGGAAGATATATTAACCTAACGGGAAATGACCTTGGTGGGGTGGGGAGTCTGTATTGGGAATAATCAATGTTGATGTGCAAAAAAGTTCTTCATATGCAGGGGTGAAAAGCCACGCCAGTCAGAGCTTTTTCTCTTCGTCTGCAGACGTAAAAATAAATATGTCCTTCCTTGTAAGAATTGCCTGAGTCTCAGTTTCTACATCTTCACACACTTTAAAAAAATGCACATGCACACAACCCTGTACTCTTTCCCAAGAGGGAACACATATTAAATGTGTGAAAGCGTGCTCGGACCCATTTCTCCTCGTACAAGCTCTGTTTAAAAGTTGCTCTTTGCATCACTCATACAAGCTTAGTTTCCAAAAGAAGGTTTGCAATTTTTCCACTATGTCAGACCCACCACTGGTAATTGAAAATTAGGACAAGCAGGTAGGACGACCTTATGTAAACATATCACCAGAATGATTGGCAATTAGGAGGACCACTTATTTTGATGATCCACTCAGAAAAAGAACATCCTTCACTATACCTTTGAAGAACATGTTGCAGGTTAGAGCCAGGGAAGAATTAATGGTCAAAAGGGACGTCACAGCTAACAGTGGAAAGCAGGTCAAGACTCATGGAGTGAGACCAGTTTTAGCTTGTGAGCTAACATCATGATCTCATACTGTAAGTGTTTGGGTTGTTGGTCAAAAAATTAATTAGTAACTGCAGGAGATTGTAATTATTTTACTTAACTCATTCATGTGTTGGAAAAAGTACCATCATTGCTGACAGACATAGAGGTGTCACAATTTGTCCTTCACCTCAATAGTTTAGTCCTGCAGAATCCTGCTATTTTGCAGAACCACAGATGTAATTCTGAGAGATTTTGCTGAACTTACACACAGATCACAGCGCAAAATATGAGGCAGAAAGAAACAAAAAACAGCTGTTGGTGGGGAAGTGTCTGCCGCCAGAGAAAGCATTCCTTTTGACCATATTTGACCATATATATGACCAGCAAAATGTTTATGATGTAAAACTTCTACCAAATCTCAAACATGTCTGCTCTACTTGATTACTACCTACTCTTCAGACAGAGCTGAACCAGCTCCGACTATGTGAATCACCTATGTGACGTCAAATGAGGCAAGATGTTTTTAAAAAAGCAGTTTTTGGAGACACTGCTTAGAAATGTCTCTTTATTTGGTAAATCCACTTCATTGTGGCAGCCAAAACACTTAAAATCCTAAATAGACAATTCAAATGTGAGCCATTAGACAATACTTAGCTTGCATTTTATAAAAAAAAAAGATTAGATGTAATTTACTCTTTAAGTGCAAGATATAAATGTGTGGAAATTGTAAAGCTAAACAAACTAAGATAGAAAGTTTACAGGTTTCTCTTTTCTACCTCCCCCCTGACCGCCAGGACCACAGGATAACAACTAACATGAAGACTACTGACACTCTTCCTCTATAGATAAAGAGTCCTTTCTGATCTAATGGATTCAGATGGACCTTTAGTTTTCAGTGGAAATTTTCAAGAAAATAATAAATTCAATCTATTTCCCTCCAAGGTGATAGAAGAAAGTAAAAACATCAGCTAATTTAACAAACATATGTCAGTGTTCTTCACATGTAGGTCACCTGGTTTCCTATAAGTGGACGTCATGTTGTTCCTCTGAGTTCTGACGGTGCAGCTGTAGGTCACATCAGGATCATCCTCTAAAACCAGAGAGCTGTGGATGCTGTAAAGCTGATGCTCAGTCTGCTGGACTGTGGTTGTAACATTTAGAGGCGTGTTGGACGGAGGGATGGTGGACCAGGAGAGTTTAGGTTGAGGGTAGATTCCCTCTGAGCTGCAGATGATCTGGTTTGCTTCCTCATAGATGATGACTTTAGCCACGGGAGCTGCAGACAAATAAAATGGACTTTTACTTTTTATTGTTGTTTTGTATACACCGAAATTTCTTTTTGTATAGCTTTCCTGACATTTCCATTTCTTAAAGTGCAGCAGTGATCAAATGTAAACAGTGTGGGAGACAAAAATATGGTACAAAAACTTGATTTGGAAGTTCAGTGCAATACTTATAGCGATTAACAATTAATTAATTGGGTTTTCCAAGATGGCAGCGTAGCGAGCGGTCGACTTTGTTGCTCTGCGCACCATATATTCTATATCTGAGCAGAATACCATCCTTCTACCAAGACCTTCAACTAAATGCAGAAATACGAACGCTGATGTACGCTCCTTTGACTCAATCCAGCACAATGCCTCCCAAAATCCTAAAGAAAACCAACAAGACCTGTGAAACAGAATCCAATCTGGTTAGCACAGGTAACATGGTTAACACTGAGCTAAGTGTTGAGCTACAAGAGGTTAGTAGGACCGCCACACTCGACCCTGCCCTACGCCAAATTATTGAAGAAATTACCGGGAACATTTCATCAGTTATCCCCCAGAAGGTGGACATTCTGACTGAAATGCTTAAGAGCCAAGCTACGGAGATAAAGGAATTGGCCCGACACACTACAGACGTGGAGGACTGGATTGCAGCTCAGGAGGAAAGCCTGGACCAGGCTACGGCACACATAAAAAAGTTGGAAAAAGAAGTCCTAATGATGGCTCAACGAATTGACGATATTGAAAATAGAGGCAGGAGAAAAAACATCCGGGTGCTTGGTTTAAGGGAGGGCGTAGAGTCTGAACGATCCAGTTCTCCCTCCTATACCCGGCCAGGCTGAGGATTATACGCGATGGGGAAGCAAAGATTTTTGCTTCGCCGGATAAGGCGATGGAGTTTGTGGACAACTTACGCTGAAGTGATGCCAGTGGAGGTGTGCGGAGGCAAGCGCTCCGGACTGGACGGCGCCGGGGTTTTTATCTCCAAATATCCTTTGATTCTTTTTGTTTTCCCTCTTCGTATATAAGGTCAAGGGGTGACTCTTTTCAAACTTATCTGCTCTGTTGTGCATTCCTGAGTTTCTTTTTTTTGTGTAATGGTGCGCGGCAATGATAGATGTTGGACTCTCTCTTTTGGGTTTGTTTACCTGTGTGTGTCTTCATCAGAGAGGTGAGGCACACCTGCTTAGTTAAAGAAGGATGGCCCCCTGTGTGTTTAGGGGGGAAGAAGAATTTGCCATACTTAATGTTTATTTTCCACCAGGTCACCCTATTAATTTCCTAACGGAAATAATGTCAAAACTTGCAGGTCTCTCTCTTGAAAATCTGATTGTGGGAGGCGATTTTAACTGTCTTAAGAATCCACTGATTGATAGGTTCCCCATGAGCCCCCTTCCAATTCCTGGTAAATCAAAACAGATTTTTGATATTTTTGAGGAGGCGGGATTTGTGGACACATGGAGAAAACTCCACCCTGCTGGAAAAGAATTCACTTTTTACTCTAACCCCCATAAATGCCACACCCATATCGACTATTTGTGACGCTGCCTATGAAAACCCAGCTAAAGTCATTTTTTGGTGAATCTCAACTTAATGTATAAAACCATTCTACACAATGTTAAGAATGTATTCT
>NW_015152562.1:31886-37855 GCF_000732505.1 Cyprinodon variegatus
GCCCGGATGGGCTTACTTCGGAATTCTATAAAAAATTTAAACATCTCCTGTTAAAGCCCTACTTATCTATGCTGAACGACTCATTTGATAACGGTGTCCTCCCCCCATCCCTTCGGGAAGCAAATATATCCTTAATTCTTAAGAAATCAAAACCTCCAGAAAACTGTGGTTCTTATAGACCTATTTCATTGCTTAATCTGGATTTGAAAATACTATCCAAAATCCTAGCAACACGCTTGGAAAACCTTCTACCCATTTTGATAGGCATAGACCAAACAGGTTTTATCAAGGGTCGTAATACCTCTAACAATCTCAGACGTCTTTTGAATGTGATTCAGTTATGTCAACGGCGGGCGATGGATGGCCTTGTAGTCTCCTTAGATGCAGAGAAAGCGTTCGACCATGTGGAGTGGCCCTACCTTTTCCATACCCTGCATCAATTTGGATTGGGCCCGAATTTTATTAGTTGGATTAAAGTTCTCTACAGTTGTCCCTTAGCAGCAGTTATTACAAATAGAGTTAGGTCTAGAAATTTCAAGGTGGAAAAGGGAAACAGGCAGGGCTGCCCCCTTTCACCTCTTTTATTCACTCTTGCAATCGAACCGCTGGCTGAAGCAATTGGTAGTGATCCCACTGTATACGGTGTCAACACTGATCGGAGAACCCATAAAATTTTCCTATATGCCGATGATGTTCTGTTGTTTCTCTCCAGACCTACCGCTTCAGTCGAAAGGGTCTTCGAAATTATCAATCAGTTTGGTTCATTTTCGGGATACAAAATAAACCTGGGTAGACAACTCTATATCCCCAGCTCCCCTTTCAAATGGTCCCCTGCAGGATTTAAATATCTTGGCATATTTATCACACCTAACTTTGATCAGATGTTCAAAGCAAACTTTGTCCCAATTTTTTGAAAAAATTAAGCTAGACCTCGAACGCTGGAATTGTCTTCCCGTATCTTGGCTGGGCAGAATTTCGCGTCTTAAGATGAACATTCTCCCACGTTGTTATAGCCAATTAGGATGATTCCTATATTATTTACCCAGAGGTGGATCCAAAAATTGAAGAGTTGGTTTGGATCCTTTATTTGGGCCAAAAGGAGGCCATTCATTAAAATGTCAACACTGCAACTACCAAGGAACATGGGAGGTTTAGATCTTCCAGATCTCAAAAAATATCAATTGAGTTCTCTTATATTATATGCACGGGAATGGATATCTGGAAATCAACCCACAGTGTGGCTGGACATAGAAGCCTCGTTATGCGAATGTCCTCTTAAAAGCCTGCTTTTTGTTAAAAACATGAAAACGATAAACAAATGTTGTAATAATCCAATTACCGTGAATACAGTCAAAGCTTGGAGGGCAGTTCGACATATCGAGGGAAGTATTGGGAAAACATCCCCATTTACACCTTTTATCCAGAACCCTGACTTTCTTCCGGGTATGACAGATGCAGGTTTTGGGGAATGGGTGGCTAAGGGTGTCTCTTCTCTGGGCTGTCTTTTTAAGGAGGGGATCCTTATGTCATTTAATCAAGTTGTGGAAGCCTTTGGAGTAGGGAAAAATAACCTTTTCCGTTTCTTCCAGATAAGAGACTTTGTTAAAAAAGAAACAACTCTACTCGGGGACACTGAGGTTTCAGGCATCGAAAAATTGTTTTTCGATACTCGTGAAATGTCACTCAGTATGTGCTATAAAATATTAAAATGTCATAAGTGTCACTCACCAACTCTGGCCCAGGCCTGGGGAGGAGAGCTGAATATCGAGGAAATGTGGAGCAGCATTTGGAACTCGGCCAGAAAAATTACTATCCGTAATCGTTCCTGGGCATAGCAACTTAAATTACTGCATAGAGCTCACTTGGCCCCAAACCGGGTGTCTAAGTTTAAACCTTCACTGTGCCCAAAGTGCAAAATACATGAGGGCGACCTCACACACTGTCTTTGGTTATGCCCCAAGATTCAGTCTTACTGGAAGTCTATTCTGATTGAGATTAGTAAACTCATTAAAACCAACATCGATCCCGATCCAGTGTCTCTCCTCCTTGGTCTACCGAATGGACATATCCAAAATCAACACAAGAGTAAGTTGTATAATGTCTTGACTTTCTGTGCAAGAAAGAATATCTTGTTACACTGGCTCTCTAATAAATCTCCTAGTATCTTTGGATGTAAGAAGCTTGTTTTGGAACATATCCCTCTTGACTTCCTAACGTGCCTCGTCCACTCTAAGACTGATATTTTTGGTTGCATATGGAAGCCCTTTTTGGACTATGCTGAGGGACACGTGTACTATTCTGTCAAGGGCATTCATAAATGTTTAGATGTGGACTATATCATGACGGAAGTATGCACGCCCCCTTTTTATTTTTTTTATCATTTTATTTTTTTTGTCTCCTTTGGACTGCACTGCTGAGCTTTTGTTCTGTTCCTTGTTATTTTTTGTTGTTGTTATGAAACCAAAAATTAATAAAAATATCTATAAAAAAAATAAAATAAAATTAATTAATTGGATTGAAAAATGTGTAGCACCACAGCACAGCAGCTGAGAATCTGTGTTTAAAGCTTCCAGTAAGGAAGTCCTACCTTCTGTTTTCAGGTTAACAAATGATTCTTCATTTCCTCTGACGGTGCTGATGTAACACTTGTATCTTCCTACATCTTCAATCTTCACTCCTGTCAGCAGCAGGGAAGCGTTTCCCTTGGAAAACTGATCTTTAAACAGTGATGTCCGATTCTTAAAGTTCTGCAGCTGGTATTCCAACTGATCTTTGTCCCTATAGTAGGTATGAACCACAGAGTTTCCAGTTGACATTTGCATCCAGTGGATAACTAGCTGAGCTCCAGCCTGGAACTGGCAGGGTAGCAAGCAGCTCTCTCTGAAAACACAGGTCACCTCAGTATCTGCAACAAGAAAATGGTGAATTTAATGTCAAATTAGAAAAAAATTATTTTTAAATTTTATGCTGAGGTTATTCTCTAAGACAGGAACTGAATACAAAATCACTTTTCCAATCTCTAAATGACAATAATGATTAACAACACAATATGGCCCTTAAATCAGCCCAGATTTTCAGACAGTGAATAAAGGGCGACGTAAGATGAACAACCACATTCATGCAGCTGGACGCAAATAGAACACTTCAATCTGGAGGTTTATAGGAAAATATGTTTACTTTATACATATACAATTAACATGGAATACTTTTGATTTTATTAACGCTATCACTAACTCTAAAAAACAAAAAATGTCTCCCATCTTTAAAAGTGCAGAAAATTTCAGAGAACGGAGCCGTCTAAAGAGGCTTTGAGGCTGCGTCTTCCGAAAAACAGATTTGTTGTCCGATTACATGGCCGTCGCCTGTTCAAATCTGAAGACTCCTTCCTATGTGGCTGAGAAATGCAGCCTTCTATTCCCTTGCTTTGAAGGATGGGTCAGGTGTATCCTTCATGGACTACTGTATCCCATGATTCATTGGGGTTGGAAGCAAGTCGGCTGCTCTGTGGTCAAAGGACAAGGGAAATGGTTAGTGAGTCAGACATGCCTGACTCACTAACCATTGGTTTATCAAAAGATTTTATCCATCCTTGCGCAAATGGGTTTGTCTGACATTGAAGCACTGATTCCAATATCTGTTGGAATGTCACACTTTCGCTGCTTCCCTTCAGGTTCCTGTAAGTTATATAATTTACAAGAACAGAAAATACTTTTGGAGCTGCTGACTAAAAATAAATGGCTCCCAAAGGTTTTTCTCTCAGTCTCTCTCTCTCAGTTTAAGGTTTTTTTTTTTTGTAAATTCCTGGTCTCCCCAATTTGGAACCAACTTCAGATGTACAAAACTTCACGTCTGCCTTTCCAGTATCAATATTTATTAAACAAATAGGAAGCCAAAACACAGCAGATTTATTAAAAAAAAAAGAAAAAAAAAACATAAATATGAAAAAAAAAAAACTTTTTTCCTTTCTTTTTTCTGTCTTAATGCTGTATGTTTTTTATCAGCTTAACAAGATGTACATTAACACTGCTGTTGTGTCTGACTGTCCACCCTAATCACTATATAGGGCACTATATAGTGGTTACAACGTTTTAGATGAGTGTCCGAGTGTCAAGTGGATGAAAAAGCAGTGGACTCAAAATTTCCCACAACCCACCTTGAAAAGTATTGATCAACCATGGTCACTAGACAGGCAGATATACCAGATTGCTTAGCAAGTAAAAAGTCCCCACTCCATAGTGACGGAGGGATCCAGGGTTTAGGGCGGATGTTCGGACACAGCCTACATAATATCTAAGCATGTGTGTCATAGTTTCACTGAACGTTGTTAATCAGAAAAAGCTGCTGTGGGGCAAAATATCTGTTTTATCCTAAATACCAGCAGCTGAATTAAAGGTCGCCTCTTGGATATCAATTATAGAATCGTTTAAAATTGTGTTGTTGTTTTTTTTAGTTATTCTATGTCTTTAAAAAAAGAATTTTTTGATAAAAAAGCTTTTCCATGTGAATGTATAGAGTTTGGAAAACTGATTTTAAGCACTTAAACATAAATCCATCTTCTTTAATAACATTATTTTATAATGTATTCTTTCAGTTTAAAGAAACCTTCTCCTTAGTTATTGTGTTTACTGGTCTTTGTTTAGTCCTCAGATTAAACAACAGAAGAAAACACAACAAAAGTTCTTTAAAATCACCTTTGAGAAAGAAGGTTCAGATAAGGTTAACATGTTTAACTCACCCCCAGAAACAGACAGAAGAAAAGTCAGAAAGAGCAAAGTTCCAAAGTAAATGATCTTGGCCATGTTGTTTTCCTGATCAGCTGTCTACTGGTCACAAGTTAGAGGTGAATAATGGGAGTGTAACAGTGACTAAACCAAATATGTGGAAAATGCAGTAGATCTGCATTCCATGAGGAACCAGTGAGCTAAAGGCTGACAGGCAGTACCTTCGCTCACACTTGCATGCAGAAATGGTCAGATCAGGAAACAGATTATTAAAATAAGTTCCGTATCAACAAGGTGGCTTCTGGAAGTCTTAAACATTCACATTAATGCCCCCCTGTTATAACCAAAAAGTATATATATCTTAGGGGCACCCGCTGGTTAAATTGCTCCCTAGTGTCCTTAAACAAAGAAACAGCTTTATGAAGATTATACATATTATTTTGGCCATTTGAAACTCCAAAAGGCTTTGACAAAAAAAACAATCTAAATGCACAACCTAAATATTACACTCTGTTTGGAGCCGTCAAATGAAATTGTCTAATGCTATTATGATTATTGTTGCTATGATACAGTGTTGATCAATATCTTATTAACATTTTTTAAAATAATTTAAATTCGCAGACTACTTTATCTTAAAAAGGCTCAAAGTATGTTTTCTTCCAAAAGGAGTTTGCTTATAAAAAAAAAATACAAGAAAGATTGGCTAAATAAGGCTGTTCAACTGCAGGAAAACATTTGAAATAACAGATCGAACCTGGAAACATGCAGAATGTTTAAAAGGACTGCTCTGCCTTTAACCCCCAGCTTATGGGGTTTACACTGAGCCTGGTTATGCTGTAGGTTAACTTCCACTGTCACTACATGCTTACTCAAAAAAGGGGTCTGGATTCGACGCAATCAGATGGGAAGGACAATAACAAGAATATTGTTCCACGCTAGAGAAATTTTGATGACAAAAATAAGAAAGAAATCAATGTCGATGAAACAAAAGGAGAACAAATTATCCTTAATTTTTGGTTATGATAATGCACAAACCTGCACTAATGGAGCACCAACAATTCAATCTATTTGGTGATATTTTTCACATCATTGGGGTGTCAGCTTCACACCGCTGAAGACGCTATTTGATGTGCGCACAGGGTATATACACTGTTCATCTGAAATGCAGAGTGTTGTCTGCCCAGCCAGCTAGTAATTTATATTTCTAATACTTTAAGATGTTTATTGCCCTCCCCTGTAGGGGTGGTA
>NW_015152562.1:38704-44303 GCF_000732505.1 Cyprinodon variegatus
TTATTGAATGATTTGCTTAATCAGGAACCAAAAACCTTTAGTTAATTGATTCTTTACCCTCTTTGAAATAGCTAGCAGCGAATAGACATGAAGATTCCACTAAATGACTCTTGGTCATACTTGCTAATGGAAATGTAATGAGCATTTGAGGAACACATGAACACTAATGTTACATCAGTGTTTAAATTCTTAGTGACCAGGGGTTTCTTTGTCTCAGTGGCACACAGCAGAGGTCATCTTTTTCTCAGTCGTTCATCAAGACAGGGTAGACATTCTCTCCAGTTTGGCTCTATAAGTTCTTAAACTCAAGAGAAATGTGTTGCAAAAGGTCTGTCTTGCAGTAATTTGGTTCTGAAAGGTTACCCCATTGACCCATCCTTGATGGTTCTGGAGATCTGGTTCCCCTGAACCTTTGTTCTCCACCACAGTGGAGGTCCGGGGCCGAAGCTTCATGGGCAAGGGAGAGGAGCACAGCAACAGGCAGAGAGAGAGAATCTTGAGAATTCTGTCCTCACAGGGAGCAGGGGCTGGCAAAGTCACACCACTGTGGGAGGTCCTGTGTAGACCTTGGCTGAAAAGGGAGGGCTGCAGAGATTCCACAGCTCATTCCACATCATCATGTCAAGATGAAATATGGACACTGGTTCCCAATGACCAAAAAGTATGATCATTGTATATGGCACAACAAGAGCATTGAACTACCCGCATTGCTCATGGAAATCCCTGCAGACACCATGTTCAGTGTGAATGCACCTTAAGAGCAGTTTTTCATCGTAGAGAGACTCGTGCAGAGAAATTCTGCAAGAAAATATTGAAAAATAATATAAAATAAAATAAACTTTATTCAGAACACTTTTCACAACTCCCCAGAAAACTGTACAAAAAATATAATCAAGAAATACACAATATTAAATACAATGGAGGTATGCCGTCTTGAACAGATGAGTTTTAAGTCTTGATTTAAACAGGTAAAGTGTCAGTATTAAGAAAATGAGGAGGGACTGAATTCAAGATCAACATGAAAACATGGTGTTTGCAGCTCTGAACCCAGGGGAACATGTTAGCGGGTAGATCTTTCTCAATGAAGAGTAAAACACTGGTGTAGGAATAGAGGCTGCAGGTCAGGGGAACCATGAACAGTCCAGTGAGATGAAGGTGGAGAAGCAACAGAGAAGACGGGTCTGTCAATCTGAACCTACATGCAGAGTCCTGAATGATGACAGCCAAGAGGACATGATGAGGCATTCTTCAGGCAGGTAGTTTTCCAGGTGGATTTATGCCGAGGCTTCAGACTGAACAAATCTAATTTACCGTGTTAAATTAACATTTATCCTTATAATCATAAGACCAAACAGTGATAACATTTGAAACTCTTAATCCTATTTCAGATGTAAACATAGTCATAGAAGATCCTACAAACCAACACGATTATTTTAAGGTTATAAAATAAAAAAATGAAAATAATGATAATCTGTGTTTTTAATCTAAAAGAAATTCTAAGACAGTGCGATAAAGAGAGTTCTGTTCAGAGGTGGATAGTAACTAGCTATATTTAATCAGTTACATTTACTTAAGTAACTTTAATAAAATATATTACAGTAGCAGCCATTCAAAATGGTCCTTCCCAGTCAGACGCCGACTGGCAGCCAAACCCCAGCCACTGTAGTGAAGCCCTCTTTCTCCTGGGTGTGCATATTTTTTTACCTCTGACTCCACCCTTTCACTGAATTACAGGGTCTGATCAGGACATGATGCTTATTTTTAGATCTTAATGCCCACAAATCATGACAGAAAGAATATTTTAGTACAAAGATTGATGTTTAAAAAAGGAATCTTAGGGGACCAACCAAGGACCAGCCAAGGGCCCATCAAGGAAAGTGGGGAAAGTTTTGATTGGCTACTACCCTAATTTTAGGAGTAGTTTTACTTTTCTGTACTAATTACTTTTAGAGTAATATTCCTGTTAAGTACTTGAGTAAACTCTCTGACCCCTCTGTCCTCTGTGAGTAATTTGAATTATTTCAAGATCAGGTAAACATACAGTAAACAATAAATATAATCACACAGCAATATGATCTATAAATAAGTAAACATTTCTTAAAACAAGTGTATATACATTTATCTATAGTACAGTAGGTAAATAGGATGATTTGCCAATGGAATGAGTATTTATACTCTTAAAAATAAAATGATTAGATAACATGCGCTTTAATGCAGTTGCTTTTTCTTATTTTAAATGTAAATTGTCTTGTTCCATTGGCAAAGTGTCTCACTTCCCGCTTCAATTCTTGGCAAATTGCACTTTTTTTTTTTGCAGTACAGTGGAAGTTCTTTACCCTGTCCTATAATTTCTTCCATATTCTTTATGCATTTGATTCCTTAAAGTACCAGAACTTGAACAGACTGTCTGTTTACATCAGTTCTAAATATTAAATCAGATTTTGGTGTACTACAGTTACTCAGTGCTCAAGTAATACTTTTTACCAAGTACAGTTTTAATTTTACCTCAGTAATTTCTTGGATGATTACTTTTTACTTTTACTTAAGTAAAAAATGTTGAAGTAGTGCTACTCTTACTTGAGTACAATTTTTGGGTACTCTACCCTCCTCTGGTTATGTTAATAACTATTTCACACAACCCCATCGGGGAAAATTTAACTGAGCCCTTTAAGTTGAGCTTCAGAACAATACTGAATGATACCAAAAGTAGTTTTTTTTTTTGTCCCTTACATTTGAAACTGACTTTCTTTTTAAAATACAATTTTTTTACTGATAGTGGGGTCTTTTTTCACCTGGCTACAAGTTTTTCGTTCGAGGAAAACTGTAAAATGACATTAATGCTTCATAAACCGGAGACTGCAAATAAAGTGCATAGAGAGTCTAGTTATTTAGCTTCTATATCAATTTTCATAACAGATTTGCTTCTTTAAAGCTTAATAATTCATAGAAAATACAGTATAACACATTTTATAAAGGGAAAACCATGTTTCTTTGTTGAAGCTTGTAGGTTCATCAGCAGAGAATTGTTATGAAGCTCTCTGTGACTTTCAGCTGCCAGCGTTCTTCAGCAGTTTTTTTTTTCAGTGTGTTAGGATTCTTAGATCCATCTGGTTGGACTCCAATCCTAGAAACCATGATAGTCTATAGGTTTTTGGCTTTTTCGTAGTACAGTAGATTTCCCTGCTATGGGAACAAGTCTTTGAGTGTTGCAGTAGGGTACAGACATACAGAAGCCTCTTTTTGGTGTCTGGTTCATTACACATAAGCACTAACTGGAACTTTGTTCTGCAAAAAAGAAGAAGAAAATTGTTAGAAAAAAAAAGAACAAGCCTGGCTGAGTTTATCCGCCACTGTTTTGTGAACTATGGCTAAATGTTTACCCCTCTCCAACCAAACCTTGACACTACGCATCCCAAAGTAGCTCCAAACCTTAACTCAGACGACTCAGTCCAAGAAACTGATTTGTGTGTTTTCATTTTCTGTAACACATGATTATCAAAATAACAAGAAATAACGGCTTCAAGTGTCTTTCATGGTTTTGGTTTTGTTCATGTGTTATCTCTGAGTTTTCATTTCTCTTATTTCTATTCTTGTGTTCTAGGTATTTTTGACTGTATTTGACTTCTTGGATATTTCTTGTTTGCCCTTTTGTGTCAGTCTCTTTTTCCCTAGCTCCCTTCTTACCTCCTCTGTTCACACCTGCTCCCAATCTGCTAATTAGCCTTGTCTTTGTTTCTCTCTCCCATATAATCTCCTCCTATTCAGTCATTCTTCACTGGTTTCTCATCATTATTTTGTCCCCTTCGTTTTGTGAGTATTTTTGGTTTTGAGCATTTTTGGATTTTTGTGGATTTTTGCTTGTTTTAATTTTTGTCATTAAAACATTCAAGTAACCACCTCAAGTTTTTGTCTGCATTTGGGTCCTGTCAAACCTCCACTGCCACTGTGACAGCGTCACTTTCTGAAATGGGGGATGAAATGTAATTTTCTTTTGGACATAAATATGCACACGATTACACCATTTAGGAGAAGATCTAAATTAGGAAAGATAAAACACTTCTAGGCTGTGAAGGAACAGCTTTATAGATTTGCTTTACTGTTCCTCCCATTTTATTTTCTTTAGCCCCACAGAAACCCAAGTACAAGCTAAGAAGAAAAACCAAAACAAATAAAATATTGAATAACGAACTGGTTTGAACTTATCTAGTCTTAGAATGTAGAAGACGTTAATGCAGTGGGCAGAAATCCTATATTCCATTTGATGAATTCTAGAAGTCTGAGCTCAGATCTCAGAAATGTTGAGAGTTTAGAAATAATGGGAAAATCACCTAATAAAGGAAACGTCCTGGAGAGTCAGAAACGAGAATGAGGGAGGATCGGAGAGAGGCTCTGGTAGCAACGAGGAAACTGTTGCTGTGAGCTGCACATCTTTAAGCAGGTGTGCTCCATGCTCACATTTCTCAAACATTTATTTGTAGGCTAATGACATACTAGATCTGGACTGTGTTGGATTGTGTTCCTAAACTAGGAAATGTCTTGGCCAAATGTCCAGTCCATTAACCAAGGGTCTCTGTGGGTGACCTGAACAGCTGCAGGAGTGTCTGCTGTGAGTTTAGGGGGAACGTCGGACACAGCTGTAATGTGTCAATGATTGAGACTGCTGCCTGCTGAAAAGCTGGTTGCAGGAAGAAGGATCTCAAGGACCCATGTTTTTAAATCCCACAGAACCAGTTGGGGGTTTAGACAACATTTACCGCAGGGTTATCTAGCAGACAAAAACTGTGATCATTTCTTAGGATGGCTGAAGCTGCTTGTTATTTCAAAATAATTGTTAAAGTAAATTATTCTGGAAAAATGTGGAATTGGTCCAAAAGTCTCTTCTCTTGTTGCCTATCATCATAAGGAATTGATTTAGTGTTACACTGCGAAAACCAATTGAAAAATAAAGTTTTTTTTGTTTTTTTTATAATTGCATTTTCTCTTAATTTGACCAGGTACATAAGCTGATCTGCAAAAGGAAAGAGTATTTCTGCTTTTAGAATAAAATAAAATGCATTTAAAATAGTATAATACAGATTTTTTTATTTCTTAGTTTGAACAAAACTCACAATCTGCAAATTGGCTTACCTCCTTAAATCCCAGAAAGATACTTACTTCAATTTTGTTTTCCGTACAGGGGCTATTAATAGGATCCAGGCTCAGTTCTGCTCGGTCTGCTTCCTGTTGGCCCCTGTGTAGAACAGCACATGTGCCACACTGATTTGAAACCAGCACTGATGTTTTTTTGTTGTTGTTTTTTTTCCAATGTCGAACATTGATTTTCACAATCAAACATGTTATTTTCTTTCATATTTGCTCTGTGTCTCTGTTGCCAAGGTGCCAAACATTAGAAATGTCCTCAGCTAAACTATGTTATTGTGTGGTTATTTAAAATCAAACGGGGTGAATCTTTTAATAATCCAGTTATGTATGTCAAACTTTAACATTCTTTAAAGTTAGTATGCCAACCAAAAAGTGTCAAAAATAAAGCCATTTAAATTAAAGGTGACTAATACAAAATTCATGCTTGTTTTATGGGGTAGAGTTTTTCTCCGTATTC
>NW_015152562.1:48133-48681 GCF_000732505.1 Cyprinodon variegatus
GATTTTTGATTGAACATGTTTAAATCAATTGTTAAATAAAAACATCAAACCTTCAATTTTTAGGTTAACAAATGATTCCTGGTTTCCATCAATGGTGCTGGTGTAGCACTTGTATCTTCCCTTATCTTCTGCTCTCACTCCTATCAGTGTTAGTGAGGCATTACCCCTGGACAGCTCTTTGGACAGTGAGGTCCTGCCTTTAAAGTGCTGGTGCTGATGTTCCAGCTGGTCTTTGTCGCGATAGTAGGAGTGAACATTGCGGTTTCCTGATACATCTATCCAGTGGAGCACCAGATCAGAAGTGTACTGGAATGTGCAGGGTAAAATGCATGTCTGGTCCAAAACACATGTCACCTCAGTATCTGCAGAGTAAGCAAAGACATCACATTAAATAAAACTTCTTTTTTGTCTTTGTCATAGAGATCAAGTCACAACAGTGGCGGCCGGCCCATAGGGGGCGCTGGGGCACCGCCCTCCCTAATAAGAAGAGAGAAACACAAAATATATTGTTAGAAATTAACTCATAAATGTCAGTTTTACTCTCTAGA
>NW_015152563.1:0-1829 GCF_000732505.1 Cyprinodon variegatus
GGAAAACGACTGAAGGTGGAGCAGCTAGCAGAGCGAGGTGCGCGAGAACGCTAGAAGCCTTTTCCCACCTGGATCCCCGCTCTGTTTGGCCCTCATGTCCCTCCGTTGTTTTTCCTCGGCCGTATCTAGACCCACAGCTAATTCCTGATTGGCCCTCTGGCGTTGTGGCGTGGAATAGCATAGCGCAGACCACGCTTCAATATTGGGCAGAAATCAAAAATATCTGCGTCAAGCTCACTGTGACACACTGCTGGGAGGAGAATAACCAGGCCTTAAAGTGGACTTCCTGTCTCTGTCCCTTTGTCTCCAGCTGATCCGTCCTTCCCCCCTCTGGATGGACCGGCCCGTCTTCCTGCCTCACTGGAACTACATCCCCCATGATGCTACGGGGCAGAACCAGGACAGAGGATCCCTGGAGCTTATTGGTTCTCCTGTTCTGCTGTGTCCCAGAGCTGAGCCGCCATTGGCTGCAGACCCAGGAGGGGCGGAGCTTAATGGAGCGGTGAGCGTCAGAGAGGCTGCAGCTCTGCTGAGGACCAGGTGGGTCACATGACTTCTGACAGGAGACAGACATGCTGGTTCTGATTCGGTAGAGTCGGGTAGAACCAGCTGGTTCTGATCCGGTAGAGTCGGGTAGAACCAGCTAGTTCTGATCCAGTAGAGTCGGGTAGAACCAGCTAGTTCTGATCCAGTAGAGTCGGGTAGGAGTGGCTGGTTCGGATCCGGTAGAGTCCGGTATAACCAGTTGGTTCTGATCCGGTAGAACCTGCTGGTTCTGATCCAATAGTCGGGTAGAACCAGCTGGTTCTGATCTGGTACAGTTGGGTAGAACCAGCCGGTTCCTCCGGAGTACGGGCTCTGTCACTGGGATATGGAACATCTCTGTTGTTCCAACTGCCTGGCCCCTTTGCAGCCTGAGGAAGGTCATGACCTGTGCCCCCCTTGTCTTGGTGGTGACCACCTCAAGGAGGCGCTTACCGATTCTTCTTGCTCCAGTGGCAGCATTCTCCCCCATGCGGTGCGGCTGGGGGACGGCCATCTTGGCTGTCCCGCCTTCAGGGGAGTACATCAGGGAGCTCCATGCTGGCTGGTCTGATTTTCGAGCTCTTTCTCGCCTGACGTCAGATGGAAGAGTCCTCACTGCGATGCAAGAGGCCCCAAAGTTTGGGTTAGGGCAGATGCCGGCTGTGGAACCTGGCATTGCCTCCCTTATTGTTCCTCCTTCGAGCTAGCACCCGCTGTCCACGGCCACACTGGGACTTCCCTCCCTGCGCCCTCTGAGGATGTGGCTGAACAGCCTGGCCCAGGACCCCGCCCGCCTGGCACACAGGCGCATACAAATTTGTGACGCATCGCACTGTCTTCGGTCTTCGGTCTCTGAGGAGTTCCGCTCAGCCCCCTTCCATGCCAGAGGGAGGCTGTTTATACCGACGCCTCCACTATAGGCAGGGGTGCAACCTGGCGGGCCCGCATCGCGCATCGGGTGTGGTCGACACTGCAGCAGAGGGAACACATCAATGCCCTGGAGCTGCTGGCTGTGGCCCATGCGCTCCGAATTTTCTTCCGGGGTTACAGGGGAAGCATGTGTGAGTCTGGTTGGACAACACCACAGTGGTCTTCCATATCAACCACCAAGGTGGGTCCAGGTCCCCAAGAGTGCTGACCCTAACATGCCAGCTCCTGTTTTTGGCGTCATCTCGCCTCATCAGCCTCAGGGGAGCCTATATTCCATGTTGGAGCAACGGACCTGCTGACTTCCTTTCCCGCACGTCGCCTCTTCCGGGGGGACTGGTGGCTCCACCCGGAGGTGGTAGATCACATAAAGTCGA
>NW_015152563.1:4187-6056 GCF_000732505.1 Cyprinodon variegatus
ACTGGTTCCAGTCGAAAGAAAAAGAACAAAAACATTTAAAGCTTAAAGTGATCAGCAGAAAGTAGACACCCCCCATCCCCCCCGCTCTGAAACGCCTCGAGTGAGAGCTAGAACTATCCACCATAGAGAGGACATGATGATAAGTGGAGGCTTTAGTGGGAAATAACAGATCTGATCAAATGATAGATAAAAATGATCAACAGTGTTTAGTGAAAGTTTACTGTTAAACTATCACATGTTGTTAAAATCAGCCAATAATATCAGGGGAGGAGAAAGAGAAGATGGAGGAGAGGAGAGGTTCATTAGGAGGTCCTCTCCCTCTACTGGAACACAGCTAATGTTTCCCTGTGAGCTAAGCTCCGCCCCTCTCCTCTGATAGGGCACCGTGACGGAGGTGATCAGTGAGGGGGCGGGGCTCTACGTGATGGACAGGAAGGTGGGTCTGTGTTTGGCCTATCAGCCGTCAGAGAGGAGGAAGCTGAGAGCAGGAGACCAGGTGGAGGTGAGTACCTGCTGCTGAGCTCTGATTGGTTCTAGATCAGCGTTCTGATTGGTTCCTGCAGATCTGAGCTCTGATTGGTTCCTGCAGATCTGAGCTCTGATTGGTTCCCTAATCTTCTGTTCTGACCCTGCAGCTCCATCAGGTCCACTTCCTGTACCGGCCCTGTCCTGACCTTCCTCCCAGCATGCTTTGCTGCTGCCTTGGCTCGTCCGTCAGAGTGACGGCCTTCAGCAGAGTGGGCGGAGCCTCCGCAGGCCGCTGCTGTCCTGGAGATGGGGTGTTGCCACGGTTACTGCTGCAGAAAAACAGAGGGATGGATCAGTACCTGTGGAGCTGCCACCTGGCCTCCCAGCTCAGCAGCAGGTAAAGGTTCTGCTTCCTGCAGGAGCAGATTATTGGTTTCTGTCCCATAAAGTAGCTCAGAGTTAACCGACTAGTTTATTCCAGCCTCCTCTGCAGGCTCCAATAGGTCACCTGGTTACCACGGTGATGCTCAGTCTGCAGACACACCGGAGTTAACCGACTGGTTTATACCAGCCTCCTCTGCAGGCTCCACTAGGTCACCTGGTTACCATGGTGATGCTCAGTCTGCAGACACACCGGAGTTAACCGACTGGTTTATACCAGCCTCCTCTGCAGGCTCCACTAGGTCACCTGGTTACCACGGTGATGCTGAGTCTGCAGACACACCGGAGTTAACCGACTGGTTTATACCAGCCTCCTCTGCAGGCTCCACTAGGTCACCTGGTTACCACGGTGATGCTCAGTCTGCAGACAGACCGGCCTCTAGTGGTCCTCAGACCAACGGTTTACCACAGCAACACTTTACTGTGACTGAATAACTATAGATCTAACCTAGAACAGATCTGAGGTCACTCCATAGATCCACATCAACCAGATCATCCAGTTGGATTGGTTAAAAGTCATTGACTAGCAGAGGGTCAGTTAGTAGCAGAGGGTCAGTTAGTAGCAGAGGGGTCGGTTAGTAGCAGAGGGTCAGTTAGTAGCAGAGGGTCAGTTAGTAGCAGAGGGGTCAGTTAGTAGCAGAGGGGTCAGTTAGTAGCAGAGGGTCAGTTAGTAGCAGAGGATCAGTTAGTAGCAGAGGGGTCAGTTAGTAGCAGAGGGTCAGTTAGTAGCAGAGGATCAGTTAGTAGCAGAGGGGTCAGTTAGTAGCAGAGGGTCAGTTAGTAGCAGAGGGGTCAGTTAGTAGCAGAGGATCAGTTAGTAGCAGAGGGGTCAGTTAGTAGCAGAGGGGTCAGTTAGTAGCAGAGGGTCAGTTAGTAGCAGAGGGTCAGTTAGTAGCAGAGGGGTCAGTTAGTAGCAGAGGGTCAGTTAGTAGCAGAGGGTCAGTTAGTAGCAGAGGGTCA
>NW_015152563.1:8954-10940 GCF_000732505.1 Cyprinodon variegatus
GTCAGTGAGGAGCAGGCGAAGCTGCTTGTTCCTCCCAGTTAGAACATCTAGAACCTTCAGACTGCTCAGTGGTTGATTAGCTATCCTTACTGTCTCCTCTCTGTCCTCCCAGCCTGCTCCCTGCTCCTCCTTCTCCTGCTCCTCCTCAGTGTGTCTGCCTGCTGTCCTGGAAGCTCTCAGAGACTCTGTGGACCTCCAGAGGACCAGGAGCCAGAGACATCTACTCAGAGATGTTGGACGTCCCTCACAGCTGTCCTCTGAGCCAGGTATGTTGTGATCTCCTACCGCTGACCTCCAGTAGAACCTCCCTCAGTAGACCTCCTCTGTCTCCTCAGTACCAGGTGGACTCCTCCGTCCCTCAGCTCCTCAGCATCTCAGAGCTTCTCCAGTCCCTCAGGTCGTCCTGCTGGTCCTCGGTGTCCCTCAGCTCTCTGCTACCTTCAGGGGGATCCAGCCTCAGCAGCTCCCAGATCAACTCTGCTCTGTCCTGGTCCTGCAGGACTCTGACCTCTGACCCTCAGACTGGAGACGGTCTCAGGTAAACCCAGGAGGACTGGCTCTGAGCTGGAACGGTGTTAGTAGACCAGTTACAGATCCAGTTTACTGCCCTTTTTTTGTCCCGCCCCCTGCTGCTGGTCTCACCTTGTCGTCTCTTTAGGCCCCGCCCCCTGCTGCTGGTCTGATCTTGTCCCTCTAGGCTCCACTCACTGCTATTGGTCTGATCTTGTCGTCTCTTTAGGTCCCGCCCCCTGCTTCTGGTCTGATCTTGTCCCTCTAGGCTCCACTCACTGCTATTGGTCTCATCTTGTCGTCTCTTTAGGCCCCGCCCACTGCTGCTGGTGGGTGTCCTCCAGCTCCCCTCTCAGAGGTCAGAGTTCAGACAGACTCTGCAGCTCAGAGATGCTACATCAGCTGTGGGCTGTGTCGTCACGGAAACAGCAGAGGAGAAGGATGGAGGTCAGAGGGCGTCCTTCAACACAGCCTGGATCGGTAGGAACCATCAGCCAGCAGGTTCTAAGACTGAGTCTGTGGATTCTGTGAAGATATCAGATCCAGAACCAATGCTGGGTCTGGATCCAGTTACCCTGAGTTAATCTGACAGCAGCTGAGATCCTGGTTGGTCTGGGCTGAATATAGATTATAGATTTCCCTTCCTTCCCCAACCTCTGATCTGGCTGTGGTGTCACTGGGTCAGGAATATAGTTGGGAGGAAGAAATTTTAATGATTAATATCCAGAGTATCGGTAGAACATCTTTCTTCTATGACAGAGAGACAGACAGATACAGGCACAGGAAGGCTCTCACACTCAGCTAAATGCATGCTCACCAGCGCACACAAATGTACATTCACATGCATGCGCCTGTGCCCGCACTAACACACCTGTTCCTGCTACTACAGGCCCACCCGTTCCTTACCTTCTTCCATATGGCAGCATGTTGGGACCTCAGATGTCGCTTCAGATTCGCTGTGTTCTTTCCTGCCATGTTGAAGCTGCAGACTCTTTAGTGGCGTCCTTCCTCCGGTGTTCTCCTTCACGTTCTAAACAAAATGGCTCCATACATCCAGGCCTTGGTTAACAAAACACACGCCGGTATCCGCAATGACTGCGAAGTTGAGCTATGAGTATAAGCCCTCTGCTGCTACTGACTGAGCGGCGCGAGGCGCTGTGAGACAGGCGCCATGGGACAGGCGCCGTGTGGGACCCACAGGGCAACAACGCGTTATCTCCTATGAAGCTCAAGAAAAACTTACATCAACAATTACAAAGTCATTTATATTTCTTAATGTCCATTCATCAATGGATCGTAAATTTCGTCTGTCTTAGTCTCGTTGACGAAAATCATTTTTTATTTTTGTCATATTTTTATTTTCTGGAAACTATTTTTGTTTGTTTTCGTCTCGTCATCGTCATGAGAAAAAGGGACGTTGACGAAATATTATCGTCATCATCATGGTTGACGAAATTAACACTGGTCAGTATGAAC
>NW_015152563.1:13270-16257 GCF_000732505.1 Cyprinodon variegatus
AATATTGGAAGTTCAGTTTAATATAATCCAGACAGTGATTAATTCCGTCTGAGATGAATTAAAAATAGTTGTTTTAATGTTAGTTGTTTTAAGGTTATTGAGTCAGATATGTGGCGGTAATGTTTGGTTTATCTAAAGGTTTTAATCTGTTACTGAGTAAATGGGTTTGGCTGGAATTTAAGGACAGATTCTAATATATCTGCAGGGTGGGGACTATAAATCTGATAGGAGTTTAATTTTTATTGCTGTTTTGCACAATATGCTTAACTAAGAATTTTTTGTTGTTGAATATTAGAGATTTTGCAGATATATTTTTTATACATACACTACCGTTAAAAAGTTTGGGGTCACCCAAACAAATTAGTGATTTCCTAAAAAGTCACACTTATTCACCACCATACGTTGTGAAATGAATAGAAAATAGAGTCAACACTTTAAAAAGGTTAGAAATAATGAGAGAGAGAGAGAGAGAGAGAGAGAAAGAGATCACAGTCAATCACACATATTATCAGGTTTTATCATCTTAAGAAGTTATTGTAAGTTGCTCAGAGAGAGAGTAACATGTAGGCTAACATTGGACTACTGAGCTCATTGTGTAAAAAATGATGCCAATGACATAATGCTGTCAGAGAGGAGATGCACTCAGTGTAGGCTAGAAACAATCCTCATTAGCCACTAGCGCTAGCATGAAGTTTATGTTTAGCACCACCTGTGTTTACTAAACTATAAACACTCTAAACAGTCATTCCTTAAACAGATCAATATTGATCTTTTATTTTCTATACTTTCAATCTTGTAGCCTTGAACATCGGTTGTGCTTTCTGTTTTTCATGGACTTCAGCATACAGTGCACCTCGCCACTGTGACATCATTCCTCACCATGGCCAGTCCTAGACGAGGGCCAGTGCCCCTGTAGATCATGTTATGGTCCCTGTTATGGCCCCTGCACTGAAGACATGATACTAATTGAATGATGATCTGCGCTGGAACAGACATGGTTACTGATGGGTCCTTAAGATCTACTTAATTCTTTTTCTTTACAAATTCTGCTTTACTAATTATTCTAAAACAATAAGGTGATAGCTTCAGTGCTACTGAGAGAGGATCCCAGTTTTCATCTGATAAATGATACTTTTTTCCACAACAAATTTAAAAAATGCTCTACTTTTTACAGATGAATTTAACAGTTATTCTTCAATTCTAATCTAAATTTGATAGAAAACAGTAGTTTTAACTTAAATTAAGTCAAAAATATGTAAAATTCCTAAATTATAAATGTATATTGACCTCATAAGAAATAGAATTTTAATTGAACCAAACTGAAAATAAATTTCCCTTCATGCAGCTCTCTTAATATATCTGAATCTCTTGCCCTGTTTTTTATTTCATGCTTTTCTGGGCCCCCATGAAAACACGCTGGCCCCCTCCTGGCCCCCTGGTACATCTGGTCTAGATCCGCCACTGTTCCTCCCCTTCACTAGACATGGAATACTTTACTATATTCTGCTGTAAATCAGTCCTATATTTAGTTTTTTACTGGAGAATTGACCCTCTGCCGTTTCCCAGGATGCACCGCTTTGAGTGGTAACTAGGCGACTGCCAGAGAGGAACCAGAGAAACTTATCGATCCAATCAGCTCTCTGATCAACCAGTCGCCTGGAACGCTGGTTGATCAGAGCATCACTGTGGACAGAAACGCTGCACAGGTTTCACCAGCAACCTCCCCCCCCACCCCGCTCTCTGTTGTTGTTCCTGGGCAATCGCAGTAGATCTAATCCACACATGATGCACAAATTATTGTACTGCCTGCTCGCTCTCACTGGCATTAAAAAACTCCACCTCCCAGAGTCTAAAATCTGGGATAATTTATGCGGGCATCAATGAATAACTGTCTATATCAGGGAGATTCTCTGAACTTCCAGAGACTTGGGATGTCTGCATTACATAGTTTGGGGCTCTGAAAACTGTCTGGCTGACCGCAGGTTCTACTACTGCAGCAGCCGCACTGACATCATGTTCACTGCTCGGTTCGCCTCCACTGCAGCCACCACCACCATCATATTTACCATTTATTTATCAGACACCGGAGCAGATGAAGGGCCGGATGATGGGATCATGTCAGTCGGTTTGACACATTTCGCTGCGTCCGTTTGAAGAAATCCTTTCTTTTTCTTGCGCAGTTTCTCTGTGCCTCCCTGGCGTTTCTTCTCCATTCCTACTGTGAACACCACCGCAGAGTTCTAATAGGGAGTGAAGGTGTTGTTCTACTTTCTGATTGGCCGAGCCCTTTAGACTGTAGCTGATAACCAATGGGCTGCAGCAGCCTGAGGTAAGGGCCGGATGATGGGAACAGACTCTACGCTGCTGATTTTATTTTTCTTCATGCATTATGCAAATATAACGAGGCTGATATTATAATAATAATAATAATAATAATAATAATAATAATAATAATAATAATAATACATATTATTAATATACATGTCTGCCGGCCCAAACAGCACGTCGGCCCACTGGGAAAATGCCCGGTACGCCCGATTACCAGTCCATGCCTGATTATAGGTTAATATTGAGGAGGTTTAGGTGGACATGGTTTATCTTTCAAAACTCATGTTTAATGCGGAATAAGCCTTGAATCCAATTTCTAAGCTATCAGAGTTTACAAAGATTGGAATGGCTAAGTTATAAGCCAGGTGAATTTGCAGGTGTTGCAGGCATTAGAGACCGTTCAACTTTAAATCTTTACCAAAACTAGAAAGGGAATCAGATGCGTGTGATCACTCCTTTTAGCAACCTGGTTCCAGATGAGTCGTCTAATCTGCATACATTTCTGACAACTTCAGAGGATATCATGTCAAGTTTTACCACTTCTGTTGGATCTGTCCAGTGCATTATGCTCATAAATGGTTTATGGATTTTATGACTTTGTAGTCCTTCCCTTAAGAAGGAGGCTAGTTCAAAAGCTGTGAAATTTTGAAATGTGGAAA
>NW_015152563.1:18331-19583 GCF_000732505.1 Cyprinodon variegatus
GGGAGGGAGCGCTCATACTCCTCGATCAACGACGGGTCGAGGATGTAGGAACCAGGAACCCACTGGTGATCCTCCGGACCGTAGCCCTCCCAATCGACGAGGTATTGCCAACCGCGACCTCGCCGACGGGAGTCCACGATCCGGCGGACGGTGAAGGCAGGATGTCCATCGACTTCCAGGGCGGGTGGAGGGGAGTCGGACGGAGGGCACAAAGGACTCGAGATCACAGGCTTGACTTGGGAGACGTGGAACATGGGATGGATGCGAAGAGTCGGGGGAAGTTGCTGGTGTATGGCTGAAGGGTTTATAACCTGGGTAATCCTGTAAGAACCAATGTATCTGGGAGATAGCTTACGAGACATCCCCTTGAGGGGGATGTCCCGAGTGGAGAGCCATACCTCCTGACCGACGGTGTACTCTGGGGCAGGAGGTCTCCTAGAATCAGCAAAGCGTTTAGTTGTCTCCGAGGAGTGGTTGAGTGTAGCAATGGTGTCTCTCCAAATGCGTTGACAACGACGGATGTGGTGGTTGACTGATTGAACCGAAATCTCTCTCTCGTCTGCAGGAAAAAGAGGAGGTTGATAACCAAGACTAACCTGAAAAGGTGACTGGCCGGTGGAAGCTGACTTGAGAGAGTTGTGGGCATATTCAATCCAAGTGAGGTGTTGGCTCCAGTCAGTGGGGTTATTGGAGGTTAGACAACGAAGAGTTGATTCGAGCTGCTGGTTCATTCTTTCGGTTTGGCCATTAGACTGTGGATGATAACCAGAGGTGAGTGAAGACTTACAGTTAAGTTCTGAGCAGAAGGCTTTCCAAACTTGAGAAATGAACTGGGGTCCACGGTCCGAAAGGATTTCCTGGGGGATTCCATGAAGACGAAAGACGTGCTTGACTAGGAGCTGGGCGGTTTGAAAGGCAGTGGGAAGCTTCCTGAGGGGGATTAAATGGCAGGATTTTGAAAATCGGTCAACGATGGTAAAGATTGTAGACATACCTCAGAGATGGGAAGACCAGTGACGAAGTCAATAGCGATGTGAGACCAGGGACGAGTGGGAACTGGAAGACGATGCAACAGACCTGAGGGTGGTTGATGTGAGGTTTTGTTTCTGGCGCAGGTAGGGCAAGCCAGAACATATTCCTTGACATCCTTGTGCAGGGTAGGCAAAAACGTCTAGAGATTAGGGCGATGGTTCTGCTCAGCCCCGGACGAAAACTTGGCTGTATGCATCCATTGTATCAGGCGAGATCTGAC
>NW_015152563.1:23420-24814 GCF_000732505.1 Cyprinodon variegatus
CTCAGGTGTGTCGAAGGCTCAGCTCAGGAGGATCCATGGCGGACTCTGCTGGAGAAAGGTGGAACTTCTCTAGATCCCAACAGTTTTCCAGATTAGCTTTAACTGCTCATCACGGGCGGAGGGATGGGGTAAGTCTAAAAGACAGCGTTCTACCTCTCTAAGGTAGTCTTCAATGGTGGATTCAGTGTTGCTGGGGTCAAAACGCTCTATGTTGTGGGCGAGGGATTCAAGTTGCCGCATCCGTAATCCCTGTTCTGGGACTGGGGCTGGACCGTCTGAATCCTCATCTGAGAGCTCTAGCCAGCTCCTGTCACGGTAGGTTGGAAAGTTCTGCTCTGACCTGCTTGGAGGCAGGTGAGACCGCTTATGGTACACTGGTGAGCCTGTTGCTCCATAGCCCTTAGGCCATGGCCGCGGCTCAGGGCGGTAACGCTCACCAGTGTCCCATGGTTGGCTGTACAGCTGCCTTTGTGGCAAAGGTGTGTCATAGCAGATCGTGCTTCGGGTTTGGTCTGACCTGCTTGTCGCTCTGTAACTAGGACCTGGCATGCCGCTCAGGTCCTGCATCCTCTGTGGTCTGAAGCCGCTCTGCTGGGTGGAACTGCGCACTACACTACCGAACCTTCCCTGCTCCCTCATGCTAGCTCTCTGCTCTGTGGCTGGTACCCTTATAATCAACCCTATCTAAAGCAGGGGTGGGTTCGCTTTCTTCTCTCTTCTGGGAACCTTCTATTCTTTCTTCTGACCCTTCATCTGACCCTTCATCTGACCCTTCATCTGACCCTTCGTCCTGCCAGCAGGGAGCTATCCCCCTTTGCCGTTCTTTCAGGACGTTGGAGGTCGCCATCCTATTCTCTTCTGCCATCCTACTCTCTTCTGCCTTCCATGCCCTTTCTTCGGCTTCTAAACGCAGCCCTGTTTCTAAATGGGACTTTCTCTGGTACAGCAATGCAAGTTGACCAAACACGTTTGCAATAAGCATTCTTTCCCTGGCTTCCTAGTTGACTCCATTAGCCTCTGAATCTCTCTGTCACAAGCCTCTAGATTGAGACTCTGTGTTCATCTTTTGACAATGAAATCACTGAGCTTATTAGGTCCTGGGCTTCCATTTCGATGGAGGCCGCAGAAGCTCCCACTGCTTGCTGGTCCTGATCCCTATCCATTTGATTTGCTAGGGGGAAATGAAGCAGGAAACGCAGCACACTGGCTACAAATCGCTAACCCTGTTAGCACTACATGCACTAAACAAACACACTCCGTTTACTGTAGGTTCGATACCTATATGGCAGGTGTACAACATGCAGATAAAACGACAGGTTGCCAATTGCTTTTAAATCTGGGTTTCTAATGGTTTGAATCACTCACCTTTCAGTAAGTAAGATTTCCTGGGAACG
>NW_015152563.1:25984-27306 GCF_000732505.1 Cyprinodon variegatus
AGTGTGTGTGTGTGTGTGTGTGTGTGCATATATATCTATATCTATATATATATATATATATAGATATAGATATAGATGTGTGCTTGTGTATGTTTATATGTGTAGAACACTGTTAACAAACAACTCTTGCACACAAAATGAATAATGCAGTGTTAGAAAACCTGGCAGAAGTGGTAAAAGTTGGCAGCAGCTGCACAATTAAACCGGAGGTTTCTCTTTATACCCACAGTTTTAAATTTACCATTCTCAAATTGTTAAAACACTGTTTGTCCACAACACAGAAAGCAACGGTGACGCAGCATAAAAGAAAGAAAGGAAAAAAAAAACAAGTCACTCTTTCTCTACACCATTCAACTGCAATTTCAGAAGCCACCACCAGGGGGAGACAAGGTGCCTTCACCTGGGAATTTTCTAACTGTGGTTGCAATTACACGCCTACACCACCAGATGGCGCCAAAGAGAGCACTGCACAATTTGGATCTCAAAACACTGGAACCAGCTGAGTAGTTGTAATTAAACAAGCTACCACTAGGGGGAGATGACAATCTCTGTCAATGTGGCCTACACTGGCCCAGTCGCTGTGACTTTAAGAACCTTTGTGCTGCACCAATCCACAATTTGATCTCAAAGGCTTCAGAATAGCAACAACCAACAGACAACGCAGCTGAAGTCCCAAATCACCAATTCTCTATTGGATTATAAGATTCAATTAACCGTCCGTTAAATCCACTCAAACCCGCTGGACTCAGAGCTGCAACACCACAAACACACCCGGTCTATTTTCAGCAGGTGTATCGTTTTTAGCTAATTTAACACTAAAAGCAGTCTGGATGATTTATCTGTTATTCATATAACGAACGTTTCAGTCTCAGGCCCACCCAGAGACAACACCAATATGTTGTGCAAAATAATATCCTGTAGATAATTAATAAATGATAGTTATAGTTAATTATTTAACCTATTCAAAATCGGAGTTGACTTAATCGTCCTTCAAACCTGGCCTTCAGATGACGCGTCCCAGGATTTCGAACAGAGCACATGTCAAGGCAGGAAGTGATCAGTCATTAATACAGGAAGTGATCAGACATCATATTAATACAGGAAGTGATCAGTCATTAATACAGGAAGTGATCAGACATCATATTAATACAGGAAGTGATCAGACATCATATCAATACAGCAATTGATCAGTCATTAATACAGGAAGTGATCAGACATCATATTAATACAGGAAGGGATCAGACATCATATCAATACAGCAATTGATCAGTCATTAATACAGGAAGTGATCAGACATCATATTAATACAGGAAGGGATCAGA